>NC_056744.1:863377686-863387686 GCF_019279795.1 Protopterus annectens
GTTGAGTTGGGTATTTAGTTTATTGGTGCAGATATGGTGGGGGGGGGTAAAGATGCCAATTAACAACTAGTATATTCCTGTAGTTTGCATTACTTTCCTAGTCAGTGCTATCTGTACCTTACAAGTATTAGTACACTACCCTATTGCCTTAGTTTGGGAAGTGGTATGGCTGTCGACAACTATATACATGAAATGGTTTTGCCTGCAGTATACACCTCTTGCCTGGTATACCTGTGTAGGAATTGTTTAACACTAACTGTTTCTACACATACTCCAAGATTCCAGGTTGATGTTATGTACATACATGTCCATCTTTTTTTGCACAGACTCTGGCCATGTCTTGACCACATGCTGGTGAACTGGGACATATGTAGACTATTGCCCTCTTCAACCTTTAGTGACTTACAACACTCTTATACAGGATTTCGTAGACAGTTATATTATGTAGCACAGTGTGGGTAACAGTGATGAGTGATACCTTATTATTCAGAGCAACTGCAACAATAACAATGCCATACAATACCAAAGTAAACAATACCAGTACAGTATATCAATCTTTTATTTCTAGGCACAGTGTTCGTATCTGATGGACCTGTTGGAGCAATGTTTGTTAGCACTCCCTGAATGTTGTCACACAAAATACCAGAATCCACATTAGTATTATGCACATACATCTCACTCTGTTACTGTACACACTCTGGTCACAGCTTGACAACATGGGGGTGTAGATGGGACATACTTGGCCTATTATTCTCATAGCATTTTGGGGAGTTGCTAGTGTAACAGGTTTGTTCTTATAGATGTATGACAATCAGTTGTATTTCCTGTTTGCTGCCTAAACATCTGGGATCATCCCACTGATTTCCCAGGGGGACAGGGTGACAGGCAACAGATATGGGCCGATATACTAGACATTCTGGCCATATCTGTATAGTTGTGGGGTATGATTCTGTATGCAGCCTACTTCCACTCCCGAGATTCAGACCATGGCTGTGTCTGCTAACACTAAAACACTGTCCATCACAGTTGTGTGTGCTATATAGATATTGCTGTATATCTCTTATCTGATTTCTGTCTATAATTATCCTGTCATTTTACATTCTGACCTTGTATTACAACACTCTTATACAGGATTTCTTAGTTATATTATGTAGCACACTGTGAGTGACAGTGATGAGTAATACCTTATTATTCAGAGCAACTGCAACAATAACAATGCCATCCAATACCAAAGTAAACAGTCCCAGTGCAGGGTATCAATATTTTATTTCTGTGCACAGTGTTTATATCTGATGGACCTGTGGGAGCAATGTTTGTTAGCACTACCTGAATGTTGCCACACAAAGTACTAGATTCCACATTAGTATTATGCACATACATCTCACTCTGTTACTGTAAACACTGTTTTCACGGCTTGACAACATGGGGGTGTAGATGGGACATACTTGGCTTATTACTCACATAACAATTTGGGGAGTTGCTAGAGTGACAGGTTTGTTCTTATAGATGTGTGACAATCAGTTGTATTTCTTGTTTGCTGCCCATACATCTGGGATCATCCCACTGATTTCCCAGGAGGACAGAGTGACAGGCAGCAGATATGGGCCAATTTACTGGACATTCTGGACATATCAGTATAGTTGTGGGGTATGATTCTGTATGCAGACTATTGCCACTCCCAGGATTCGAACCATGGCTGTGTGTGCTAAAAATACAACAGTTCACATCTCAGTTGTGTTTGCTATTTGGATTATGTTGTCTGTCTTTTCACTGTTTTCTGTCTGTCTCTCAGTTGTACTAAATGACCTCTGGGGATTACACCAGTCATATACAGACATTCCTACACATTTTATTTATGTTGCACAGTGTGGGTAACAGTGCTTAATACAACAGTACTATTAAGTGATTGCAAATCTACATTACCATATGATACCAGAGTAAACACATGCAGTCCAGCAGTTAGGCCTTCATTGTCAGGCAGTTATGTTTTTATTTACATACAACCTATATGAGACCCTTCCTGCCATATTCTCTGGTGTATGCAGTACTTGCCTTAAACAATACAGGTTTTATATGGGCAGTTAACTTACTAATACTTTTAGATTTATTTCCTATGACAGTACATGCAAGAGTATTACTAACCTGCCTCATGTTGCAACCTCTCCAAGTGACATCCGTGGGCCTCCTGGTTTGCAGCCCACGCACTTGCCACTGTGAAGGACATAAGAGGAATATTTAGTCATACCTATCCATAATATACATGAGCTGGCAACTATGAAACGGGTAGTGGAGTGATACTTACACACAGCTGGGACCACCCCTGTACTCCTAGCCTCTTGGATCCACTGATCCAAGACATCCCCCTTTTGCCACTTTAGGTCAGCATAGTGATGCCTGACCTGCTCACCAGTTCGGGGTATGCCAGTGGCACTGGTGAAGTCACGGGCGAGATGGTCCCAGGCTTCCGCTTTATATTGGGAACCCTGGTACTGGCCCTGCAGCAGTCTCTGCTCATGGTCTTTGACAAAGAGTCCTGCTATGACTCTGGACTCCTGGATACCCCAGCACTGCGCCCTAAAGTGCACACCCTCTCCCCTTCCAGACATAGTGCCTGCAAGGGGAAGCTACAGACAGTTATGAGATATATTCCTGCCTGTTAGGTTTAAATAGGGCTGATTTCCCACACTTTGCCATGATTGGATGGTTTTGAAAAGGCTAAGCTATGGGCAAACCTGCTTACCTAAGACTGGCATTGTTTAAAGGGGTATACCAATTGGCAAATTGAGTTAGCTGGCCTACACATTGCTTACACCTACTAAGCAGGCCTGTGCATGCTTAGCATTGGTTAATATTTAATTTGTGTTATATTTGCTTTTTGGCATTGATTTATTATTCATTACGTTATATATGTGTCTGATATCCATGATTCATGTGTATGTACACTGTATGGGGTCCTTGTGTTTATTAGGGGACTTCAACACTTTATTACAATTACACTTCACATCTGGGATTACTGCAGTACTCCAGTTTACATATTTATGTTATGTAGTAGGTTATAGAACATAAGACTATATATAGATTCCTTTCACATGTTCAGTTTGATTTTCTTATAGTGAGGATTTGTTTGGTGATACCACAAGCTTATGTACTGCTGTTATGGCTTAGTGGTTAACGACTACAACTATAGTGTACAGGGTCCTGGGTTCCAGACCCACAAAGGCTGTTTATTTTATTTCTGGCCAGGACAGTGGCTGTTGCATACAGAGTGATTAAGGCACTTTTAAGCATTTGTAAGTGGGTTTGCACGAGAGTAAGCAATGCTAACTTCAGGTTAAATATGCTTACAGAGAGTTAGCTTCAATATTGCTTAACCTGTGTGCGCATTGCTTACCCCCATGCAAATGGGCTTAAACCCACTCACTAGTGCCTACATAACCTTACTCTCACTTACTACTGCTTAATAGTGCTTGCACTTGCTTACTAGTGCTTACTCCCACTTACCACTGGCCTAATTTAGACAAATAATGTCTAATGGTTCTTGGGAAGGTGGGGGATTTGGAAGCTGTATGGAGTTATCACTCATTACACATTTTACCTTCCATTTCTGTCCCTGATTCCTGTGTACATATACTGCATGGGGCACATGTGATTATCTGTGGACTTTGCAACATTATGACACTGACATCTCACATCTGCATTTAATGCAGTACTCCAGTTCACAAGTATATGTTATTTAGTAGGTTATGCAACTAAAAATATTGATCATAAAGTGATCTGACATGGAAAATGGAATGTGCTGCACTGGGACTCGAAGCAGGAATGACTGCTTGTAAGGTGAATGCTCTGCCCACTACACTATTGCTATACTGCTTCATTTGCATATGCCTTGGTTTTTATCCTCTTCTGCCATTTAACCTGCATTAACCGTAGCTAAGAGATGGGCAAACCAGCGCACTTACAGTTAAATTTAATCTGTATCATAAAAAAATAAAGTATCTTTATATTTCTTGTGTTAATTATTGCTCTTGTACACATGGGGGGATATTGCTGGGGGTATGTGTACACCTACAAGCGGTCTTGCTCATTCTTTTAGGACTTTCTGCAGTTCTTCATAGCAGGGGCTTGTATATTCTGAGAGCTCTGCTCTCAGACATGCCCCCTGCACTCTTACATGCTCTGTGTAAGATTAGAAGCTCAGGTTGCACACCTTTATTAATATGCATGGTGCGCTGCCGTCCTGCTCCTAAATGTCCACTTCCGTGCAGGACTAAGCTAGTCCTGTATGGAAGAATAGTAAATCCGGGGGGGTAAAGAAAAACACTGAAAACAGTTTAGCGCTTTCATCCCTTAACTTTCAGGACTTCATCAGAACCTTTGTAAGTAAAACCAATGACCATTTAAATAGATGCAAAGATGGCATGTGATACTAATTGGAATAAATTATCCATTAAAAGCAAATTAATCACAATGAAAATATACACTGTAAAAAAGCATAATAAAAATACACGCACACACACACACACACACACACACACACACACACATGCACGCACGCACACACACACACACACACACACACACACACACACACACACACACACACACACACACATAGATATAGATATAGATATACATATGGATTTGCCTCACTTCATCAAAATCCCATATTATCGAATCCCAGTTTGTCAACACTAAAAATATCAAAATTCCACTTCATCGAACAATGAAGATCCACCCATGTTAAGTTACCAGTTACCTAAAAAAAACAAAACCGCACCATACCTAACCAACTCTGAGATCGCACTACAGTTGGGAAAATGGCAAAGTTCACCGTCTCACACAGCAGGTTATTAAAACTGGGAAGATCTTTGTTGTTCTGCTGCTTTGATGAAGTGAGATATTTTCAGTGTTGACAAAATGGGATTCGATAATCTGAAATTTCAACAAATTCAGGTAGACCCATATATATATATATATATATATATATATATATATATATTTATATATTTATATATAATAACTAGAGCACCTAGTTTGAAAAAAACAACTTGAAGAAAGTTGTTAAATAAAATAAATATGCTAACTACATTATAACCAGTATAAATGTAAAATGTATAAAAAATGTAAGAATAGATAAAAATTTATGTGAAATAGTCCTAAAAAGCAATAAAGAAAATAACAATTTGAGACAATGTTACAATTCAAAATCCCTAAGTTTTAAAACTGGTAAAATACAGACATGTTCATTTAGCCCTGGGAAAACTGAGGCATTAAGTCTCAGTTGCCAACTTAGTTCCATATACTCAGTTCTTGTTTTCCAAGACCCTCCCCAGTTAGAATGGGGAACAACTTCTAATATTCCAAATACAATCTTGTAATAACTAGAACATGTCTGTGTGTCCTTATAAAGAGAATTATTTATATTACATTTTGAGATGGCATAAATATTTTTGTATATTCTCTTTCAAAAAGATCATTCAGTTTTGCCAACATAGAAACAGTCACATTCAAATCAAAGTGCAATGTATATCAGCCCTGTTGATGTACAATTACCATCTGCAAATTGTATGCTAAAATTTGAAGTATTACCCAACCTAATAGATTGTTGTTCAAGGATATATATGCACTGACTACAAGACCCACATCTATGTGTACCCTTAATAATCCTGGCTTCATCCATAGTATTTGGGTGTTAAAGCATATATTTAAAATTTTTACCCATTTTTATACACATTTAGGGAATTCACCCAAAATTTAAACACCTCATCATCAACTCTAAGAATATTCCAAATTCCTAATAATAATATATTTTACAGCCTTGGAATAAGAGTTGTAAGTAATCACCAAAGAAACAACAAATCTGTCATTTACATTGATATCACTGTAGTTAAAACTTCTACTAGGTAGTATGTCAGCTACAAGTAGTGGGTTGAATGTAGTACCCCAACCTTGACACACATCATCCTGTATTTTAGCAAGAAAACTTTTAGGTACCCCCTATCCAGGAACATGTTTAATATTTTATCAGGTTCTTGGCAGAAAATGTCAAACTGTGAACACAGCCTAACTACCCTCACAAACCGTCCTTTATGTATATTCCTCTTTCAGTAGTGAGGGTGACAACAGTTAAAATGTAAATAACTGTTTGAGAAATAGACTTAAATTGTTTATTGATTTCATTTTTTTAATATAATAACATCAAGACTGTCTACTGATTTCATAGAATGTTGGTGTGTAAATTTAAGAAAAGTGGTAGTTTCATTAATATATTGAATAAAATCATTCACTTGATGGGCTGAATCTTTCCATAAGATAAAGATGTCATCAAGGTAACGTAAGTATGCAAATCAGTAGTTTGAATACCTTGAATTCAAAACAAAAGTCTAGTCCCATGTGTACATAACTAAATTAGCATAAATTGGAGTGCAGCAGGCACCCACAGCTATCCCTCACACCTCTTGAAAATATTCACTCTCAAAATATAGGCAATTTTTTTTGCAAAGAATGAATTCCATTAAAACCATAATAAAATTTATGGTGTTATTATCCAGTGTACACCACCATGGGAATCCACTGATAAGTCTCAATAAAAATACTTTAATGAACTTGTAAAAAAAACATGACTTAAAAACATAAAGAGCCTTTTCTTTCATGATAAGTGCTTTCTGCTGTAGCCTTCATTGGATCATAGTCACTATGGCTCTAATTTTCATGAATAAAGACAAAATTGACCAATCAATATCATTCATTCAGGCTAACACCTCCTTTTCAACTAATCAAATTATAACCAATGAAACAATGTGGTTACTGTCAAGCCTCCATTTTCAACCAATAGAGAGACGTCTCCCTTTTAGGATAGATTTAAGCAGAACTACCACATTCAGGCCAGTGTAGCAATCTGCTCTTAAGTTTATAATCCAGTTCACTTCACTTGTTTCAGTGTGATTCCAGAGATCACCACCTCTATTTCCCTCTTGAATACATTCAATGACTGAAATTAAAAGCATGCATGATTAGATAAAGCATTTCTCTTGTCTTTGTGACTTATATCTCTCACATGGGATAGAATTCTGTCCTTGAAATGCTGATCAGTTTTTCCAACTTAATAAGCAGTGTACTTTAAGCAGGTAGCTAAATAAACTAAAAGCCTAGTGTTACATGTGGCACTAAATTTAAAGGAGTATTTTACTCCTGTGATAGGATGCAGAAAAGAATTTATATTGTCAATAAAGGGACAAGCTTTACAATTCCCACATTTAAAAGTTCCTTTCTTCATAATTTGTTGGTTCTCAGAAAAGCCATCTTTCTGGCATAGCAACCTCTTAATATTCTTTTTATTTTTTAAAGACAAACCTTGGTGTGTCTCCAGATATATTTCTCACTTTCTCATCCTCTGTTAATACTGGCCCACACTTCATTATTACAGTGCACACATGTACCGAATCTGTACTATAAGTGGGTAAGCAGCCAAGTGTTTCTTGTTTAGGACGTTGCTTAGAATGAATGATATTGATTGGTCAATTTTATCTTTCTTCATGAAAATGAGAGCCATAGTGACAAGGATCTGATGAAAGCTACGGCAGAAAGCGCTTAACGTGAAAGAAAAGGCTCTTTACATTTTTAAGTCATTTTTTAGTTTTTTACAAGCTCATTGAAGTATTTTTATTGAGATTTATCAGTGGATTCCCATGGTGGTGTGCTTCGGATTTCTAATTGCATTTAAATTGTTTTTTTTTTCTGAGCCACCTTTGGCAGCTAAGAGTTTTGCCCCAACTTTTTATTATCCAATGTAGTCAATTTAATAATAGCCAAAGGAAAAAAAAAACTCTAAACCAGTTTGGTGGGGTATACATGTAAAAAGATCTATAACATCTATAGTGAGAATTCTACATTTTTCACCATAGTATTCCTGTTTAATTTTAATTAAAAGATCCCAAGAATGTTTTAAAATGTGACTCACTAACTGTAATGCATCCTTTAAGAAAAGCTCCATGTAAAGTGCCAATGGATATGTTTTAGAACCCTGGCTGGTTACAATAAGACAATATGGTGGTTGTAAAACCTCTTTATATATTTTGGGTATACCAAATACTGCAGGTGTCAATGGCGTGTTGTTATATAAAAAATGTAGACATCTTCTGAAATAATACCCTGCAAAAGAGCATTTAAATAAATCAATCTTTTTGTAAGCCACAAAAATGTAATTCCTGGAAATAATCTCATACTTATTATTATCCGATAGCAAGTTAAAAATCTGACTGTTATAACCCATTTTGTCAACAATAACGATACCTCCACCTTTATCAGGTTTCATGAGTCTTAGTGAAGGGTCCTTTCTGAGTGCATGTAACAATTCCCTTTCTTCCTTAGATAAATTATGATAATGAGGGTTATATTGTATAAATCCTTTTCACAATATTTTTCAAATGTACCTAAAGTCGGATTTAAAGGTGGATTAAAAAGACTTTTTTTCTTGAAAGAAGATTTACGTGGAAGAACACTATTATTATCAATAGATTTATGTGAATTAACCTAAAATTAAGCTTCCTAGGAAGTAGTTCAAGCTCAATAGTAGAGTCAGACATATCTAGCCTGAGGTGGGGTACAAATTTAAATTGATAAATAGTGTGAAATGTGTCTTAGTAATAGCCACCTCAGTGTAGTTAAAATGTTAAAAGCTTGAAAAGAATGTAAAATACCACCAAAATCAGTTTGTATAATATTCTTGAAGGGGGGCACAGGCATATTATCTAAGTGTGATACTTCTTCCTGTTTAAATTCATATTCGGGACTGTTGTCTGACACTACATGTGCTTTGTTTTAGCTACCTCTGATTTAATAACAACACAAGATGTTCAAGGCTACTATTACGCAGCAACCCCAGTGGAAACAGTATGGCAAACAACGTTTTTTTGCTGTCAGACATAGCAATCTATTACCTACCACCTATACACTGACAGACAAATGTGATAACCAATTACAGACACTTTTACATCCATATACAACCAAATTAATGCCACAACAGTAATTCAGCTAGCTGTTCTCAGATGCATATAGTGTAACCCACTACAGCCCCTAAAAACACACACACACACACACACACACACACACACACACACACACACACACACATAAATATATATATATATATATATATATATATATATATATATATATATATATATATATATATATATACACAGTAACAATACATTTACCTACAAGCAAACTGGAGGAACCAGAGAATTAAGCAAGATGAGATACCAATAATGCTGTGCCAATGACTAAATGCTTTTATTCCCAGACTCTCAAGGATAGCCATTTACTGTGGACAGTGCCTAATGGAAAGTGAAAAATTATGGCCACTTTATGTTTAAATTGCAAATCTTACCCATCCCCGAGATTTTGTTGAGAAACAGCCTCTGCACACATTACAGCCAGTTTATTGAATGTGGAAACCTCAGATGTCTTACAAGAGTGTTGCACCTCATTTCAAATAAATTCCCACTAGTTCAGCAAAACTAGAATAGAAGCTGCCATTTTCTTACGGCACGCAGTCATGTCAGTTGCTTCCATCCCCAAATAGTTACTGCATAACTGAAGCTACTTTTGAGTGTGTAACACCTCTGATTGTGATTAACAAAAAATAATGGCAGCAGAAATATATTTAAGTTTTCAATGCTCGAGTTCATAGAAATACACAAGTCCCACAGAGCAAGAACAAATAAATGCCAGCAAGACCAGTCCTTATCTGGAGAGCCCCTGTACCTATTCTGTAGATTGTTTATTTCAAATCCCCAAATTTCACATCTCTAATATCATAAGTGTACATCAGATATGCACGCTACATGTGTAGAGTTGTATAGGATAGATTTTTATTATGCACAAATATACCTTATATGTACATTTCAACACACCTACCAGTTACTTTACAGTACACATTATATGTTGGATTACAATCGAAAAAAAAAATCAATATATTTAAAAAAATGCCCCACAG
>NC_056744.1:863392686-863435186 GCF_019279795.1 Protopterus annectens
GAGATGTGCACCCAACTGTGATTGTGACAAATGAGTTAATTTTTTAATTGTAATCTAGATTGATTGGGCTATATGTCACCCATAGATTGTTTATTATGTAAATTCTTAAAAGACTTACTAGATATAGTACTAGAAAGAAGAAAAGTTGATGTTGTGAGCTGCAATAAAAATAATTTATGAGAAGTCGAAAGGTGTAATGCCATGTATTGTCTGGTTTGTGAATTTCTATATTCCACTTTACTTGTCCTTTCAGGTCTCCATTCTAAAGAAAGAAAGAAAGTAAAAACACAAAATGTATATTCAACTGATTTGCAATAAATTCTTGTTACGAGGCCACACTTCCTTTGTTTCAGTATGCTCCTGCTTTCTAGGTGTGCCAAATACTCTTTTCAGCAGAGACTGTATGCTTTTTTTTTCTTGCCTACAAATAAGGTCAGTGTCTCCTTTTTATATGATATACCATGCTTTCAAAACCCGTAGCATGCCTTACTTTAGTATATACGTTGGAAACTAATATGCCTGTTGACAGCCCATGGCAACATTAATTCCTCTGTTAATTGGATGATCTTAACACATGCAATAAGACAGGGGAGACAAAGGGCACAAGTAAGTGGAGTGCTAATGCAGATTGATAAAGGTTACCGCTGGAAGAAAGACTTCAGTGGACCTACTTGGCTGGGTTCTCTGGCAGTGAGATCTTGGATGCTAGTGATGCTCCACTATTCCCCTGTTCCATATTTCCCATGTCTAGTTTAATGTCAGCTTGACTCCTTCACCTCTGGGCTACTAGTCTCCTGTCTGTGGAACAGGTTAGATGGTATACATTGTTCAGAGGTGGGAAATCTGCAGTATCATGACTGATGCATACAGACAATTGGCAGTTAGGTTTTTTTTTTTATGCCATAACCTTCAGATGTGTTGAGTGATGTACTATGGAAGATTATGAAATGGGCACTGGGAGAGAGAGAGCTTCCCCACCTTTGAATGATATACTCCTCTGTTACCCAGTCCACAATATTAGATGGTAGTTAACTCTGTCTCCACCACAAGCTGCGATATTCGATGTACCTCTAGTACTCTCCGTTCCCCAAACCTTGGCTTGAGAGAGGTGAGCAGTCATTGACTAATGATTTCTCTCCTGTTTGTCATCAGTGCCGACAGAACATAAACTGCTAGTCAGACCTATGTCATTTGAGTCATAGTTTGTCTCTCAATGCCACAGAGACAGTGGGATTTAGCTGCTTTGGAGCCTGCATAGATAGATGCTGATTGAGCATGTCATCTGTAAAATCATCTGTCTGAAAATACAATGACATAATAAGGTGGTAGGGTACAAAATGTATAGTCTACACCCCCAAAAACAAAGTCATTCTACCTAATTACATACCTGAGACATATGGCCAATATTTGGCAACTGGACTTCATCAGCCTGACATTTTGCATAAACAGTGCTCCCATTGCAGTTTTCTAGAAATGCACAGTTCATCACGTTGTTCTTAATAGTCAGGAGGGCTAGATAAAAATGGTATCTTTGTTTTAAGCTGCTATTCATAATGGTGGAAGGCAGTCAGAACTTCCTGTTTCTCCCTTCAGTGTAATTAACTTCCCAGAATGTTTTTCTTGCAATTCTTTTTTGGCTGCCACAGCTGACCATCAGCAGCTAACAGGACTTCTAATCAACTGGCTCTACTACTCCCACCTTAGACTCCCCTGGATGAACTCTGATCCATGCTGGTGGTCTGTTAGAAGGTTGAGGTACATGGGGGTAGCATCATACTGCTACTGAAGGGTATTTATCACCGATTATACAATGAGTTGCCATTTGCATTCAAAAAGTAGTACACTGATTGGTTAGCCCAACCAGTGTGCCCGTTGTAAATTTGAGCATATACCAATGGGAAAAGGTCCGGTCACCCGGACTTTCTTCCATTAATATATGCAATAAAAACATTACTTTACTTTCATTTTTTTTAAATTAAACTCAGAAAACTGGAGACCCAAATGAATAAGAAAGATGGCACCGAGAAAAATAAAAGGATAATCAGGTATGTTATGCAAAAATAAAACAATGTACCTGACTATCCTTTCATTTTCTCTGTCCCATCTCTCCTGTATGTTAAAAGCCTCCCTTTTTTTAATTAAAAAAAAAAAAAAAAAAAAAAGCAGCAGAGATCTTCCTTTCTCTGTTGCTTACTTTACGAAGTATTGGTGTACTGCATAAGTGTGGGGATACAAGTCCCATATGCATGTGCAGTACATCAGCAATGACCCAGGATACTAAAGAAAAAGCAGAATAGCACCACAGCACCATTATAAAAAGTCATTCTTTAAGAAAAGTAAATCAGTTTTTTCTTAAATAATGTCATTGTATAATAGCAATAACTGACTCCAAAGTGTGCTATACTGAAGATTTGCCCACGGTTGGCTTTGGTTAATCACTCGGGCTTTGCCCTCATAATTAAACCACACCAATGTCATTGGTTATTGCTATAATATCCACCTCCAGCATCCAGCCAGTAACAGCCTGTTGGTGGGCCACCCAATGGGCACTAGCACTGGAATCTTTTACTCCACTGAGAAGTGTAACTGTAAACATTACTAGTCTGACATTTCTGCAAGCACATTTTATTTAATTTCCTACCATTTAGCAAAAACCTAATTGCACAGTAATTGAAAACATAGCCTGTTATGCCTGTCAGTGAATATATGAGTAATTCATCTGTCCAGTCTACCTTAAGAAACTGTTTGATCCTGAACTTTTGTGCAAACTGGTTGCTGTGGCTTTCATATGTGTTATGTTGTAGTATAGTAAATAAGAAGGAGAACATGGCTGAGGTTACCTGTGAAATTCTATGTATCGGAGAGATATATAGTAATGTGTAGTGTTTTCACAGTGAAGTAGTGTTTCTAAGAGAAGGTTGAGGATAGTATTTTACAATTTAAACAGGCAGCCATGAAGTGAGGAAAGGTTTGCCATTTTGTTCTGTGTAGTGCAATCTCTGAGATGCTATATTTAAGTAGCATTGGATGTGGGGTACAGGGGGTCTTGTCCCCCTGCTTATATCTGGAGAAGTTTAATATAGTTTTATTTGTTTCTGTATGTTGTTGTGGTGGAATATAGTAAATGTTGGTTTCCTATGTTTTTTTGATGTTATAGGCATCAATGTTTTCAGGTTTTGGTGTATTGAACTTTCAAGATTTTGGTCCCAATGTTTTGAATTTCAAGCTTATGGTATTTTGATGTTCCAAAGTGAATCCATATATGTATATAAAAATACATATTTGTTTTACTTTGTTTTTTGATCAGTTGGTGATTGAACGTTTGTGCTTGATAACTTGGTGTTCAATATATTAATTTTATAATATAAGGGCATACATTCATATATCTATACAATCTCTCTCTCTCTCTCTCTCTATATATATATATATATATATATATATATGATTATATTTCACTATATTGTCAACCCACTAAATCAGCATATACTACATTGTCCACAAATGGTTGAAGCTCAATAAATCAAACACAGAAAAAAACAAACAATATTTTATGCAGGGAGGCAAGGACACATGCACCCCCACATCTCCCACTAATTATATATACCAATTCTGCTTCACAAACATTGGGGAAAGGGCAAATGTCCCATTCCCTACTGTGTAAGTATCCCCCCAGGCAAATGCCAACGTCCTTCAATGAACCAATAAAACAAGTTTCCTTCCTAATCATCTAATCATTAAATGTATTGAATGCACAATGAAACACACTGTACTCATATATATATATATATATATATATATATATATATATATATATATATATATATATATATATTGCTATCTATATAAATATATAATATATAAAAAACTGTATATATGTATGACTAACTAATGAAGAACATTGATTACCCTAGATTTACTTAAGATAGCTCTGATGAGTCATAAGTGGTTGTGCTTTCTTATTTTGACTACAATCAGGCTGCAATAAACATAACTTATGCATACTCTTTGAACATGGGATACTTCATTCGAAATTAATTTTGTTTATAACTGTGGTAGTAGGTGCATCACTGTGATGTAATACAGGAATACTTTACTGCTGATATGGGATCTAGTGCAAAGATTTTCTAAATATGTGGGCCTTTCTTATTATTATTAAATGCTGTGTGTGTCTGTTTGTGTGGGGGGTGAGTGCATGCACATGTGTTTGTGTGCCTGTAATTCGATGTTAACCACCATGTTGGGGGTTTTCACGCTGAAAGGAAAAGGCTCTAAAGGGAACACTCAATGCCTGTCTTAGGTTCATAAGTATATATTAGGCTAATGACCACATGGACCTTTTTAAGCCTAGCCATGCATTCCAAATGTATCTGGCAAGTTTGGGTGCCCTAAGCTTATTTTAAGGGGTATATAGAAGCTAGGTATTGGGTGGTCAAACATTTACAGGCTGCATCTGTCCATTAGAGATGCAGGTGCTACAACAGGGATGAACGTCTGACTCCAATTCACTGGTTCAAGTTATGACTGAATTGGGTTAGGAAAGAACTTTGCTTCACAGGGATGCCAAAATGAAGTGCACCCAGCATGGAGCCCTGTGGGACTCCACAAGTGGCTGATTCCCCATGCACTGGTCCAAGTTATGTTTGAACTGGATTAGGGAAGAACATTGCTTCACATGGGTGGGAAGCCTGTTTCAGGGAAGTGGTAGTCTCTGCGATACATACCTGTCTTTCCAACATGTTGTACTTAGGTTTCAAGCAAGGTTTAAGTCCCAAGATCAGGTAATTCTGATGCTATTTGTTTTGCAGATATGCACAAGGTCCGTCAGAGCAGGCTCCAAGGATGCCTTGTATGCTAGGTATAGACTGCTCCTCAACAGTCTGTAGGAGACAGAGTACAGGGATAGAGCTTTGAGGTAATGCATGTAGGACATGTTGTTTATACCCTGTAATTTTGTTTTTGGGAGGAACATTGCAGTTGTTGCATATGCCTGGCCAGGTACATATCAAATGGGGCATTGTACTCATTGACTGGTCTGATGAGGGCCAAATAAAGTGGAATGATGACTTCTTTGAACTTAGATTCCACACCCTTGCTTATAAGTTGTGCAACATAACATAATTTCCTTATTACCATAGACACTTGATGGTCAAAGGCCAAGTAACTGTGTACATGCATCCCTAAATCCCTGACTAGCAGATTAACTATTTGGAGTGTGTTGTCAATAAGGTAATTTCCAGGGTTGGTCAATGTCTTAAAGGATACTATTATGCATTTCTTGTTACTGAGTTTTAGACCATGACTCTGAAACTATTTCTTTGTATGTGACATTCCTTCTCGGAGGATATTAGTATCTTGGAGGATTCTATTACTACACCTAGTTTGTAATCATCTGCAGACTTAGTCAGTCAGAAGCCCTTGACACTGGCCTTGACTTCAGAGAAGCAGATGTCAAAGTGGAGTAGACCTAGAACAACCCCCTGAGAGATTCTGCAAGTGACCAGCCTCTTTGTGGAGACAGACTCTATTATCCTAAATTCTGTGGTCCTATCCATGAGAAAAGTTGGTTATCCAGTGAGTTTTCTACAATGCCTGAGTGGGGCATTGTACTGAATGCCTTGCCCAGGTCAAGATAGGCAGTATGCACCATTGCTTTGGCTACCTTCTTGAAGAAATCCACCAGGTTGACTATGCATGATCTGCCTCTAATAAAACAAAGCTGGGTAGGATCCAGTGTCTGAAGATTTTCTGTCTCATTTTTAATCATTTCCATGATGATTTTTTCCATGACTTTGTATATGAGACTAGTTGGACTTATGGTTCTGTAGTTACTGGCATTCATGTAAGGCCCACTCTTGTGCAGAGGGATGATTATTGTGGTTCTCTATTCTCTTGGCATGAAGCCTGTCTGGAGGCTATGGTTAAATAGTGATCCAAATTATCTTGGTAGGTCATGTTTCATGCTATTTACAAGGCATCATGTGATATTACAGGACCCATAGTTGCAGTGCTCCTGGCCATGGAAAGTGCATTGAGGACCTGCTCCCTAGTAATAGCTGGGGAATTATATTTGATGGTATTTCCTCAGGGATGGCTGGGTAGGGGAGAGGGATAAAATTAGAGCTGAGTTTGTTGGTCAGTAGATTTGCTATATTTTAGCTCTGGAACTGTATAGGTGCCTACATTTACAATTAGTTCGGTGCATTGGTGTGTACTACCTTTGAGGTTGTGGGCTTAGCTAAAGAAGGCCTTATCATCATCCTTGGCCTGGAAGGCTATTTCTAACTCAAATTTAGATTTGGTAGACAATTTGATTTCCCATGTGAGTAGCTTGCTTAGATTGATGACAGAGTTTTTATCCTGCTGGGTACTGCACTTCCTAATTTTTGCCTTGACTTTCTATCATTATACAAACTGTTTATGTGGGCATTCCACTGGGGTGGTCTGTTTTCTGAGTTTGGTCTGTGCTTATTCCTGGTAGGCACAGCTATCCCTATGTATCTATTACCATGACTGCACAGGGTTCCTATGAATAATTCTGCATATGTAGCAGTGTTCTCAAGGGTTGATCGGGGCTTGAAGTTTTGCCGTATTATCACTTAATAGTTGGAACTTTGCCTTGGAATAGTTTCTTAATGTTCCAGTGTTAGTTGTGGTCCTGGAATTTTTTATTTCAAAGAAGACAGCTTTATGGCCAGACCTTACCAGAGAGGACATTACAATGGGGGTGGGGGGGCACATCATTCACCCATGTTAGTGAGGACCAGATCCAGTATGGTTGTGAGTGTGTTTGTGTTTACAAAGTTCAGGAATCTCCGGACCTGCATGTTTGGGGTTGTGTATGATTCCCAGTTTATAGTGAGGTAGTTAAAGTTGCCCATGAATATGATATGGTGTTGAATGATGAGTGTCCCAATAAGTTTAAGTATATGTTATGGGTTTTCTGGTATGGGACTTTGCCTGCAGCAATTTGGACAAGCAGAAGCTGAAGTGAATCATCCTATTTGACCAGCCTTGAGGTATACTTGCTTTTGATGTAAATTAAGATACTGCCACCTTTAGTCCCAGTCTATTGAGTAGCAAGGTCTAAATGGGTGGAAGACAATATAGCCCTACACTGCCAGAATGCTCAGCACAGATTTAATCCAAATCTCAGTTAGTACACAGATGCCTAGATTCTCCATGGTGAACAGAGCTTGGAGGGAGTGGAGTTTCTTGTTCAGACTCATGGCATTGAGCTGTAACTTCTTGACATTTTCTTGGGTTGGTTTTGCTATTTTGAAAAGTTTGCCAGTTTGGCATTGTCTAAAAAAGGTACTATGGGGAGGACAATGTTTTAGACAATATTCAGAAGCTAGGGATGACAGGTGCAGACCATCTTTGGCAAACCAGCTTCCTCTGTTGACCATATCCTCCCATGCTGGCAAATATTGTACCCTCTTGTTGGAGTGACAGCAGAAACTAAGCCAATTATTAATCATCTTCTGTTCATATTGTGGCATCATCAATGCTAGGCTCATACTGGCCTGGGACACATAGTCTGAGACCCCCATCTTGTCTCTCTTCATATATTCCAGGAAGGTACCTCTCAGGTTATTTACACACTATGACTGAGTTATGGTACTTGTGGTCCAATGAACTGAGTACATTTGTGATGGTGCATGTTGGCCCAGTGGTAGTGACACTAGCACAGTATGTTGGAGATCTTGAGTTTGAGTCCTAATTGAGACCTAATGTTATCCTTTAACTTTTATGATTTGGTCAAAGCCTCAATAGAGTGCTTTCCGTGTATTTGTGTGTGTATGTTTGTAATCTGACCTTAACCACTTAGCTGGAAGGATTAGGCTCTAATGGGAAAACTCAACATCTGTCTATCTGTCTGTCGTTGGTCCAGTAGCATTGACACCAGTATGATATGTTAGAGGTCTTGGGTTTGATTCCTAAATGCTAGCATGTATTATCTTTTCACTTCAGTGATTGAAGCAGTGCCTAAGCAGAAAGCTTTCTCTGTGTTTATAATCCAATGTTAATCACCTAGGTAAAAGGATAAGGCTCAAAAGGGAAAATTCAACACCTGTCTGTCCAGAGGTTCTAATTGTCATGTGGCAGTGACACCAGCACTTATATGGAGTCTTGGGTCCAAGTACCAAAGGACAGCTAGTATTATCCTTTCATTTCTATGAATCCAACAGTCTCTAAGCAGAGGGTTTTGTGTGTGTTTGTAATTTAGCTCTTGAAAGTGAAGTCAAAGTTCTCTATAATGCACTAAGCACAAGAATAGGTGATGGCTTCCCTTGAGAGGTTCCCCAGAATTAAATTGTTTGAAGTAGATAAACAAGACAAGTTGGAGTAAATGAGCATGCACTTTACATGACTGAAAGACCAGCATGAAATTTAGTAATTGCGATATAACTCAAGCCTAAGATACAAGCACCACTTAATTTATGTTTGCGTAGACAACTAATTTAACCTAGTCAAAAGAGCACACATTACCTGACCAGGTGTCTTTAGTGAGAAATATCTTCTGTGTTCTTCTGTCCACCCTATATTTTACCAGCTTAGGAACACTTCCAAAGCTGACTCATTTTTTCACTAACTTCTTATGTGGTACTATACCAAATGCTTTGTTGTCCTCTATGTAGGTTAAATCTATAGCTCTATCTCTAGCCTATACAATCAAAGATCTTTATTAGCCCTATAGTATTGAGAAGTAGATATAGATCACTTTATTCATAAACATAGTATGTCACTGTGGAAGAAGCTGATTTATGTGAATTTTAATATACAATTCATTTGTGATGAGATTCATAAACAAAACATTGTATGCACGTCCAGTAGGATGAACATTCATGAATCATGCAACTCATACCTCTCAACTGTCCCTAATTTTCAGGGACGTCCCTGATTTTGACTCAAATTTTTGCTCTGTCCCTCTGAATCCCTCCTAAAACTACTGACGTTGGGTAGAAAGGTGGTGAATTATACTTAATGAATAATGACAATAATTAAGAGATATACACTTCTTTTACTTCAGAAAAGGTGTATTAATTCATATGCTCTGATTCTCTCAATATTTCAACTTAATAGCACTAATACTTTATAAGTGTCCCTGATTGTCCCTGATTTTTTCTTGACTTTTCCCTGATTCTGTTTAAATTTGTCCCTGATTTGTTGAGAGGTCTGATGCAACTCCATTCCATAATATGAATGGTCGACTATAATGGCTGAGACATGCACAGAGGGATACACATATAGCACATATGTGGTACACATATGTTCTAAATGTGCACCATGGTGTTTGATAGTGTTAGAAAAATGTGTACTTAAACATATATGAAGTACTTGTTTAAAAGCAAATAGTATGTAATGCATTTTATTCTATTTTACAATATGGCAGTAAGAATGATCTTACATGTAATTGCTTGAAGCTTTGGAGCTGCAGTGTGATTGAACTCTGACCCTGGCAGTAGCCAGCTCAGCAAGCTTATGTTTTTCACTAATGATTATCTGCTGGGTCAGGAAAATGAATGTATAAGGCATTGAATCTTTTCTTCCTTCCTCTGAGATAGTTGGCCTTGTGAATATTATCAGCACAGCTGCTAAAAGTAATGTTGCAAGAAGAACAAAGAAGTGTATTACAAGACTGAACTGACTATTGTATTCGAGCAGGACTGAAACCTTGAAAGAATAACATTTACAGAAAGACATTATAACTGACCAGGTGCTTTGCAAGGCTGTATTATTCTCATGGGAAAACTTTTAAAAAGTATAACCTCAGCACTTTCTTATGAATAGAATATTGTAGACTATAGTGATGTAGGTGTCCTGTGACTGACCACGTCAGTAAGGTGGGCACAGCTTGAATGTATAGTGTATATAATGAAGAGTATTTCCTGTATCATGTCAGTCAGAATTCTATACTTGTATTGTATGGTTTTTTGCCTCCTGGTGTACACTAGTAAAGTTTCTTGCATCTGAGCCTCCTGTGTTGTCCTAATTTATTTTTATTTAACAGATAGCTTACCAGGTCATGACTGGGAAGTACGGTTCATGACCCTTCAACAGAAGATGGGAAGCTTCCTGTGCACTGCATCTGTACGGATATCCTATCTAAAGTAATGTTAGGTACATCATGTGCATATTATTGTTTCACTACACACAGTTTAAAATCACAGAAATGATGGAATAAAAATTACAATGACTCACAGATAACTTTATGAAAGTTTTTTAATGTTAAATAGTTTAAATCATTAGCTATAACAATGCATTAACATATTTCAAAAACACAACATATATATGGAAATATTAAACATAAGTCATCTCACCTGCTCCTCATCCACCTGGAATGGTAATGCCTCTTTGTTATCTCCATCTTAGCTGGCATGAGGATAAAGCAGTGATTACTGATGTTAGGCCCAAAATATCATCTTTCTCCTATAGTACTGTATGAGGGTCTTCCTATGGGCCACATGCTTGAAGACATGGGCCATCATATGGACACCACCAGATGTGGTGGTGGGTAATGTTGAGTTGGGACCACCTGCTGGCACCCACAGCATGAGGCTGTTTTTCTCCATGCGACATTATTGTCTGGTATTACATTCACCAGCATGTTGTGTTTCACCTTAGCTCTCACAAACCTGCTACTGCCCAGTGCCTGTAAGCCCCCATGATATCTGAAACATGCCAGAAAGTACATCCCATCACCTCCTCCATGACTTGCCTAAGATCCCTAACAATGGGAAAGCATGTTCGACAGGAGGTCCTTCAAATAGCCCAGACATTGTAGCATTGGCTTTGGCCTAGTACACATCCACACAAACTTTTGCTAACATGCCCTGTGATGGTTCTTCTCTCTGTGGCATAAGGTGGTCTGGACAACATACTAAAGCAGCTCTTAATGTACATTAACTGCCTGTGTTGCAATACCTAACAGTGCATGTCATGTTTCAGCTTAAGAAAGCTAAAGACAGTGGTGTCACGGCCTGCTTGTAAAGTAACCTAGAGGTATGGAGACAAACTGTGGTCCACTGACTTACCTGTTTCCCTTGTGCCCATCTATGCAGATGTGTCCTAGTGTCATATATATGGTTACACCAGGAGAAGGGCACACATCTTACAACAATACTGAGCTACAACTGCTTCACTTATATCTTAGGTATTTGCACCCTGCTGTTGCTTGATAACATGCAAATCAGAGTACAAAATAAATGCTAACATGCATGTTAATAGGGCAATGTGGTGCTCAGGATCAAGTATGTTCCGTGCATAACATATGTTGCAGAATGTATTACTTGTGTAACATGCATGAAGGGTTATGTGTTGACGTAAAGCTGTATCATAATAATGCACCTTTATTTAGAAATACACAGTTTGTGTGCAGTGTGTGTATACATATATAAACTATATATCACTATAAACATATGTCTAAAGCTCATTATGTATGCATGCACTCCACAATGTACGTAAAGATCTTTAGTATCATGTTGCATATGTGCATTCAATTTACCCAGTACTGTAACAAAAAGAAGCATATTATCTACCAAAACAGAATTCTATTTTGGATATTCAATCAGGTGTGAAGAAAAGTATCATTAAGGTCATATATGAGTGCAAAATATTTGCAGCACAAAGCTTTTAACCTGTTGACTCAGAAAGCACTAATCAAGCTGTGCTGCTAATCAGGCTTGCAGTACGACTTGTAAGGGCTGCCTTCATTCAGGTTGATAGAGCTTGAAAGACAGACCATACACAGTGCTTTTGTTCCACTGTAACCTAATTGTGGTAATACATTTGTAATAGTCAGTGTCTCAATTAAGCAGATAAATATGAAAAAGTTACTTCAGATGAACATGAATACAAAAAGCTGTTTTCTTAAGTCATTTGAAAAGTTTGTCCCAGATTTTTTTTTTCTTCTTCTTTTTACAGTTAGCTCTAAGCATTTCCTTCCCTGCCTGCCAGCAGTCTGAAATATGACACCTAATTACCTGACTGCTTGTAGGTTTCAATGAGTTATAGCTTTTGTCTTCAGCTGCATATCTGCCTGTTATAGCTTATCATTAAATACCTGTGCCTCTCATTTCTGAGGTAGTGCTGTGTATGGTACATTATATGCTGGTGCGCAGTATAGGATTTATAGCCCTGCTTGTATATTATACCTTGTGCAGCATAAGTTTAATAATGTCCATTACATCACACATATCTGATACGGTTTTATTTATATGTTTATATGTTTGGTTTTAATGGCCGGAAGGAAATATAAAACAAAATTTTAGACAGTGGGAAACAGGGGTGCAATAATAGCCAAAGGTATTTTGTCTTGATCCAAAGATGTTATCATTTCCATTTATTCAGCACTGATAGCTCTCATCCTTTTGGTATAAAAATTCTGGACAAAGCTTAAAATAATGGAGGTACAAAGGTCCAAAAATAGGGACAGTTTTTAAATATTGCTCTTATAGACTTAGAAAATTGCTAGAATAACAGGGTTTGTGTTAGTACACTTTTTCTGAATGATATGAAGTCTGAAACCTCAATGCACATCATTATTTAGTGACTTCAATCCTCAGTGATTTTCCAGAAAAACACAAATTTTATGAACAGACTGACAATATCAGGCAAAAATGTGGACATTCTGCGAAAATCTGGACAGTTGTGAGCTGACTGACCAGACCCATTGTAATGTAAAATGCCACCTTTGGGATGTATCTTGCTTGACATGCCAACAAACTCAAAAAGCTGCAGAAGTTCTTTGCCAAAAAGATCTCTGGTCTTAAGAACCTTAGTTAACAGGGGAGGCTGGAAGCCGTGTCCCTGGGCATTATGTCATATTGAACCCTGATGATCTCTGCCTTGTTTACCATGTCATTAGAGATCTGATGGTCTTTGACCTCCTATACCTTAATAAGTCAAATAGCACAGCTAACATTAGAACCAGAAACCTAAACTTTCATTAACAGATAAGCAGAATATCATGGGGGAAATTAATCAACTAGTGCCGCCCTTTCTCTGGAATAATCTTCATCTGCAGGTTAAACGATGTGATCTTGAATATCTTCCTTCAAACTACACCTGAACAACTGGATGGACACTCCTTCTGCATGGGACTAATTGAACTTTTCTTCCTTGAGAAAAGAGGTAAAACCTGAGGATGTGTGTTGGCAAGGTGCACGTGATCATTAGATTAAAATAGTCGTGAAATTCATATTAATTATAGGAATCCTACAAAAACATCCATAACTCAGTGAGGCCAAAACATTGATTTATTCTCTTCATGAAAGGTCTCAGAACCCCAGATCCTACTGAATATTGAAAAATATAAAGGGTGCTCGTCTGCTTAAGCCACAATGACTCATACCATCTCTCCAGCCTGCCAAGATGCCATACTGTAGAAGAAGCAGGTGCATTATCATAAGCATTAATAATGTGAGAAAGTTCTGTCTTGGCCATTAACTAAATTGGACATGGAAGTAACCTGATCCTATAAGACTGTAAGCCAATAGTTGCTGCTGCATAATTGTAGTAGCATGGAAGACCTAAGCAATCCCTATACTGGGGAGTAAATAACTTGATTCTACCTAATTCTGGGTCTGAAGCTAGAGCTTGTAAAAATATTAAGATATTTGGTAATTATCACATGTAACTGTATTTGGAAAATACCCTAGGAAGTATACACATTTTTAATAACTTGGAATTTACTCAAAAAGAATAAAATATCTTTCTGTCTACTGCATCTATTTTTAAGTTCTGAAATGATAGAAGTGGTGCTGAAATCTAAGATCTTAATATAATAACTAAACGATGTTATACTGAAACTGGTATGCTCAGTTATTAATTTTACTGGAAAATGGTCTGAAGATAACTGTCCATCAAAAAGCCTAATTCAGTTATTCAGTGGGAGTAGGGGCATATTTTCAACATTTAAGAACAGACTCGACAGATTAGAAAACTGAACTGTGGTTTACAAACATAGCTGTCCAGTATCTATCAGGATTTGTTTTCCATATAATACAGAATCTCAAACCTTGTCATGTGGCATTCTAAACCCTACATCAGAGAGGTTAGCTCTTTGGTGTGAAGTCAAAGTGCCAGCTATAAGGACAAAAAAGAAGTGAGAGTGGACATCCATGGTATGCTCCCCTTTGTGAATAAACTTCGTTGCTATGGTGACATTGACATAAACCTTAGCAGTAAGGTCTATATACAAAACTTTATATTTATGTATACAACTTGTTGGTAAGCCAAATCTTTTTAAAGCATTGCCAAAGGGAATGCCCAGTCCAGTTTCAATGCATTTCCTGAAGTCTAATAAAAGTGTAGCCACTGGGGTTTCCTGGTATTCCCTCATACTTTGAATGTCTAAACATAATCAGATTAAATTAGGACAGTCTGCTCTACCTTTAAAATTAGTGTAACTAATGTTGGTAGAAATCACCTCTGGTTGGCTTTCCTGTACAGGCCATACAAATGTGAAATCTATTCCTTTTTAGAATTTGTAGAAGACTGACATCAGGACATTGTGACCTTCTATATTTCCTAATAATAAAGTATCTATTGCTAGTGCAGTTTCAGTTTTAGATACCAAACTCTTGAATTGTTTTATCCTGTACTTTTACATCACACACTATAAAAAAGTAATTGATCTGTAATACATTCAGATTACTACAAAACATCTGGTCTTCTTTGGCCATTATCTGATTGATAATTTTGTTATCTATTTCTAACATACTAGGAGAATCTTCTATAATTGAAATAGCTGTTTCTGTCTGGCGTTCTGTCAGGCTTCTTAATAACACTTTTAAGAAGTAATACTTTTTGCCCAGTGAAATACTTCTCAGTATTCCAATTTATGATGCCAAGCTGGATACTGTAAAACCTGCTTCTCAGTTTAACTTTCTTTAGTTTTTTATTTAGAAAAGAGAAAGACAACCATTACATTTATACTCCCATTCTACAGTGGTTGCTTACTATTTGATTCCTTTATGCCTAGATTTGAGTGCCTTCTTTTGGGATTTCTAAAGCAAACTTACATTGTTTAATCTTAAATAATTACCACTGAGTGAAAATACTCACCAACTCTCAATTAATATTTTAAAAAAATAGCCCAATCCCTTACCCATTTTGCTTTCTGGTAATCATTCAAAATAATTAATAAATTTCCTTTTCTTTGTTATCTAAGTTCATCGTAACTGTCCTTAGTTTTAACAAGGCCTATTGCATTTTGCTATTTCAGTTGACTAATTGGAATTAAACCTTCATTTCTTTCCTGTGAGAGGTGACAAACATGCTAATTCAGGAATTGTTATTGCTTTATGGCAGTTTCCTGCCATTCAACAACAGAGCTAAGTGCCTGAAGAATGTTCTCAGTCTCCCACCTTGTTCTTGTTGTATTCTTAGAGTATATTTTTGTTGTGCACCCCTTATCTCAGTATAACCACAAAATCCTCTCCTTATCCTTGTTTATTGGCTGTTGTCAGTAAGCACAAAAGTGTCATATTATGAAGTAATTCCTATTAAAGTATTGAAATACATTTGTCCTCTCACTATATTCCATAGATCAATACTAGAGAGTGTTCAACAGGCCAATCCATATTCATCTTTAAAACTTGGAGGCCTTTGAGTTGTCTGTCCTCACTATAGATTTGTCTTTGGAAGCTCATCCTCATCTCACCTCATTTAATTTGTATGCACTAGTGTGCAAAGTTCCTCCCCTTTGAATGATGAAGCCTGGGATACCCTCTTTTTCTTATCTTCCTACTTTCTCAGTCCATACTTTTAAAATCTGCAACATCTGGGACAAGACTACCCATCACTGGTACATTTATATTACTCATCTAAACACCTAAGCACTGGACAAGATGGATGGTCAGACTGCTAGTGCCATCTATGCTGCCAGCCTTTTAGCACTAAGTTTCCTTAGACAGTGAATAAACTGCCTTATGCTCACAAATAATGACCTTATTTTCAACTCTAATAATTCCATCTGTGGGAGTGTAAATCCCTATTACCTAAAATGTGCCCTTTGAGCTTCATACATCTCCAGCACAGTCTTTCAGTATTCACACCAACATGTCTTATGCAGAGGCTTTGAAAGATTCACTTCCAAAGCCTCAGAGAAATGAGAAGATTAAGTCTCAGCAAAAATCAAGCCACTCATCTGTCTCCTGCATACCTCCATGAAAGAGTCACCCTGAGCAAAAACACTGCAAACCTACCAGTTTTAACCACAGCTGCATCAGAAATGTTTTATTGATGGGTGACGCCATTCTCAGAAACACTGACGTGTCACTTACAATGCTGGTTACAGTGAGCTGTATTTTAGGCTCCAGGATTTCTGATGTTGCAAGTGCTCTAATGACCCTAACTGTTGACAGATATGACTGTAACATGGTATTGGTACATGTGGGAGCAAGGGAGCCCGCAGGATTTTTTGCAGGGGGGTGCAAACCCAGAGCCCCACCCACATAGCTCACCCCACCCCCTGCCAACACAGCCCCGCCCAAGTCCACCCACCCCAAGCCCCGCCCACACAGCCATTCCAGTGTCCCATTACTTGGCTATTTCTCCCCATTTACTGTAGACACTGTTCAAATCTGTGTGCATACTGTTTTATGCTTTAGTTCTACAATGATTACAGGCAGTTGGATTTAATTTACAACTTTTATTTCAAACATTATAGCCCAAACACTGAGACATTTACTAAACCTAAACAAAGCAATAGTCTTACAATGAAAACAGACTTGGCATTAAAGCTTCTCTACTTTTGAAACTCACATTCAATGAAACAGCATTGAAACCCACATTCAAAGAAAATGCATCTGGCCAGTGGCAGGTTATTTACCTTTGAACTGTTTTCAAGCAATAGGCTCCTTGCACACCATTAGGGCCATGCAAAAGTTATTTGATTTACCTGATTGTATTAATTATAATATATAATTGAATTATATCCCTTGTATTATACAGCAGCACTTGTTTGAGTGACTCTGCTGAAGTAAAAGTAATCTGAATAATTCCACATTAAAGATATCTGAAACTAATGAAGATGTTGTTGCTAGAAAACAACTGTATATTTCAGTGTTTCATCTACAAATTCAGTGCCTGTTGCCGTCAAAGAATAAATTGCCTATGTTAAATTAAAAATGGTAAGCTGGTATATTGCAATAGAAAATGGATGACAAGCTGAAAAACAGGTTCATAGTTATTAGGCATCTCGTCCAAAGGAGGACATCCTGAGGACTGCAGCATACAAATGTATATGCTGTAGGAATAGAACCTCAAGCCTTTACATTAAGATGCAAGTATTCTACTTGTGGTGCTACTAACATAGCTTTAAAACTTTATACCACAATAGAGATACCATTTGCTAAACAAAACAGTTGCACATTGTAAATAGACTTGGCATGAGCAGCAGTGAACTTAGCTTCCCTTAAAACTCACAGTTCCTTGAAAATGCACTTGAAAATTCCACCTGTTAACTCTAACTTGGGCATTTCACTTTCTCACAAACATACCACACCCCTCAAGGTCTCAACCTTAGTGCAAGAAATCTGGACAAAGCCTAAAATAAATAGGGACAGATTATAAATATGGCTCTCAGAAACTTAGAAAATTGCAAGAGTAACAGGATTTGTGTTGGTATGCATTTTCTAAATGACATGACATCTAAAACTGAAATGTCTCATTTAGCAACTTCAGTCCTTTTAGGAGGAATATGGGGCAAAAATCTGGACAGCTGAGGGGTATGCTACCTCCCTCTTATACACACACCAAATAATTCTGGTCAGACAAATTAGTTCTGGGAAGGTTGCACTGAACGGCACCGTGCTTGAGCTGAAGTGGGTGAAATCCTGGTAGCCAGTGATAACTGATCTGCAGCTCAGCAATGTGGAGCATTAAAGCATTTTTAGCAGAGCATTGTTTCATCACTACCTATTGTGTTTGCACATAAGCTGTAGTTATTTTAAACATTTGCCTTTTTTGATTACTACAGAGTACATTTACCCACCAGAGCTATTGTGTTTTGACTTCAGTGTGGAGCTAGTTGTTGCAGGGCTTGGCTTTTAAATAAGGTAGTAATGCTTATTTACCATATACCATTAAAGCCACCCTGACCCAACTACAAGTGTACTAACACACAGACACTGCTATAAGACACTGGTCTGCAATAAAATGCAATGAGCTTCTGAAAATACTGTAATCCTGTCCTTTTATTACAATGAATATAAAATACTTCAAAATAAGGTAAAAAAGCTCATAATCTTCGACTGACAAAACTACTTTTCCACACTTCAAAATAATAAAATCAAACCCTCAGAAATTTTGGAAAGGTATCTCTACTCTACTTAACCCCAGCAAACCAGATACCCCTACCCCAGACCCAAACGCTCCTGACCAAGACTTGGCTACCCAATTTAACTCTTTTCATTGAATCCATTTCCAAATTAACGTCATCTTTCTCTAACACCACTACATTCTCCAAAACTCCCTTACCATCCCCAACCATCTCTCTACCCCACTCTGCTACTACTTCCTCATTCCCATCTACTAACTCCCATCCCTCCACTCCTCCTACTACTTCATCAGCTTCATCTGCCCCTAATTCTCCCTCTTCACACTCCTTTTTCTCATTTAAACCTATACCCACTTCTACTATAAAGAAATTCCTTATGAAACTGAAGCCATGCACCAATGCTCCTGATAACATCCCTTCTTACTTTCTTAGCAAAGCTGCTGAAGCAATTGCTTACCCTATTAGCATTTTAATCAACTGCTCTATCCAAGAATGTATAGTACCCCAAGTCTGGAAAAGGGCCTTTATCATACCTCTACATAAAAGGTGGCAACAACAACAATGTTACTAATTTCCGCCCCATCGCTATTCTGTCACCCATCTCTAAACTCCTAGAAAAGTGTATCCAACTACAACTCCTTCCACATCTCTTAGATAATCACCTACCAACTCCCACACATGGATTCAGACCACATCATAGCACTATGACCGCCCTCCTCTCCTTCCTTGAAACTGTAAATAAAGACCGCGACTCTGGCCAAATTGTTTCTACCCTACTACTCGACCTCTCTAAGGCCTTTGACACTCTCTCACAGCCTGCTACTAACTAAACTTTCTAAACTTAACCTATCTCCCTCCTCCTTGAACTGGTTCTCCAGCTACTTATCTAACAGATCTCAAGCAGTCAAATGGAAAAGGCCACCTCCTCATTTCTAAATACTCCTACTGGGGTACCCCAGGGCTCTATACTGAGTCCCCTTCTCTTCAATATATTTATAAATGATTTCCAACTCTATCCCATTCTCAGACATCATCCAATATGCCGATGATTCTGCTATTATCTGCGCTGCCACCTCTATCCCCTCACTCCTAAAACTGACTCAAGATGCTTTTACAACAACTGAGCAATGGATGAAAAGGAATCACCTAGCACTCAATGCCTCTAAAACCAAATTAATGTTATTCACCCCCTCAAAGGCAACTTCTTTCAATATAAACACATTCCACATCTCTAGACAAAATAATCTACCCCTAGAACTGGTGTCCGAGACCAAGTTACTTGGGGTCCAAATTGATAACCAGCTCAAATTCAACTCCCACCTACAGTTAAATATCAAGAAAACCCATCAAAAACTAGGTATGCTTTACCGACAAAATCATTACCTTACACCTGCTACCAAAATCACCCTCTACCTCATTTCTTATCCCCTCCCTTCTCTATGGAGCTCCACTCCTAACTAATCTACAGACCTCTCTAAAAACACAACTTTCCTCTTGCTACAACAAAATTGCCAAGTTCGCTACCAACCACAAGTCCTCCACCAAAAACTAAAAATGGCTAGAGCTACCCAGTTATCTCACATATACTCAACTAAATCTTGCACATAAGCTCATTTTCAACCCCTCCCTTTGTCCCTCCCTTTCATCAGCCTTTAAAATGCACCTTCCTGCAAGAGTATTAAGGTCCAACAATCAAAATCTATTAGAAGTATATAAACCAACTAGTCCCCCAGGCAAAAATCTTCTGTCTTATGGCCTTGCATGCCTTTGGAACTCCCTACCACCTTCCATTCGCACCACCCCCAACCATTTTATATTTAAAAGATCTCTTCACTCACATCTAGTATCCCAGTGGGAATGCTCTTGCTCCCACCCCACATAACTAACACTTGCAAACTCCATCTTCTTTCTTCCTCTGTTTCCTCCTGCAACTTTCCTAATTACCCACCCTAACTCATACATATTATTATTCCTACAATAATCAGAAAGAATATACTAGGCCACACTTCCCAAGTATTGCTTCCCTAATACGTTATTGCTTCTCAGTACTTTTGTGCATTGCTTCCTAATATGTTATTATTCCTCAATATTGTCATGAAATGCTTCCAAATATGTTGTTATTTCTCAGTGCTTTTGTGCTAAATTTCCCTTTAGTCTGTATTACCTATTAATTTCATCACTAGATTGTACTCGCTCTAGTTGTATTATTTGCAAATTGTTATTTCTTGTATGATTAACTTCTGTGTAATTGTATAATTTGTATATCTATTAATAACCTACTTAGTTTTGGAGCTTTTCTCCCCAGGACTCCATTGAAAATGGGTTCATTTGGCCCAATGGACTATCCTGGCAAACCAACTAAAATAAATAAAACTGTCATATGCATTTCAATACCCAAGGCTTATACATTATCTAGTCATGTAAATATTCTCTGCATGGCAACAACGAAAAGGCTTTCAATGCTGGTAATTCTTTAACAATATACTTACTAAAGCTTACTTGCATCTTACAATATCCGACAAGCTTACTAAAGCTTACTTGCATCTTACAATCTCCGACAAGCTTACCTGATGTTCATTAAACCATGGCTACTTAAACAGAGCAACAGGGCACTGTGACAGCATACAGTTCCAGAATAAGAAGCATAAATCAACAGTACAAAAATCTGATAGAAAACCAGAACATTTTGCAAAATCAAGGACAGATGAAAAGCCACGGTCGTATTTGTGATCTACTTTGGATGGGGGAATACTCTGCACACTTACACTGCATAACTGCTCCTTGCCTTCCATGGACACATCCAGAGCCACTACAATGGGGAGTGGGGTGCAATAAGTATGTCACAATTTGAAATGTCTCTGGCTGACAGTGATGAATCTGGCACTCGTACCTCTCAACTTCAGAGCAAGAAATATGGACAAAGCCATACATAGAACTAGAAGTGTGACACAAGCCCAAAAATAAGGCCAATTTTTAAATATTGCTCTTATAACTTAAATAGAACAGGTAGATCTTGCATTAGTACAAATTTTCTGAAGGGTATGAAATCTGAAACTCAAATGTCTGCCATTATTTTCTAACTTCAATCTTTAATGACTTGCCACTAATTTGCCAGAAAACCACAATTTTATGAAAAACGGACCAAAATGTGATGCAAAAATACCTGTCAAAAAGGGACACCTTTTAATATTAACAGTTAACTTGAAGCAGCTAACAAAATAAGAGCATCCACATGCATTTCTGAAATAAAGGTAATCTATAAGTGATCATTACAGTTATATATAATTGTAAACCCTCCACATTTTCTTCCAAAATTGCCATTTTGGAGGAGGGATTATTAGGGGAGAGCAACATTTTGAGCCAGAATTGGGGACAATTGAGATGTTTGGATATTCCTAATCTACAAAGTGATTTGCACGTACCTCTCAACCTCTTAATGCAGGAAATCTGAACAAGGCCAAATATATTGGGGAACATACAAACACTACTAAAAATTGCTCTTGTATAAACGTAAAGACAGTCTTGCATTAGCATGCATTTTTCTGAAGGTTATGACATCTGAAACTCAATGTCTGCCATTTAATGGCTTCATTCCTAAATGATTTGCTAGAAAATCACAAATTTGAGGAACAGACCAAAAATAAGCAGCAAATATCTATTCATTCTGCAAAGATATGGACAACTGAGAGGTATAGTTCAACCGGGGCTGTCTGAGCTTGCTACCCCCCCCCCTCACAAAATCATGGTCAAATGGAGCCTCCCCCCTGCAGCCATTCCAATGTCCCATTCCTTGGTTATTTTGCCCCATTTATCATAAACACTAATGTGCATACTGCTTTACTTCTGCGATGATTTAGGATTTCATTTGAAAGTTTTATTTTGCATTTTACAGCACAAACCCTAATATATATCTGTTAAAGCAATGCAATCTCACAATGAAAATAGACCAACATTAAAACTTCTCTGCTCTTGAAACTCGCATGCATTGAAACAGCACTGAAACCCACTTTCAGAGAAAATACATTTTGCCAATGGCAAATATTAACTCTGGGCTGTCTACAAAATCATAGGCCCCTCGGACATAACATACATGTGCTCTTTGATACACCTTCCTGACTGTATTACATTATATTCCTTGTACAATACAGTACAGTTCTTAGAGGGCATTTTAAATTTATTGTTTTGAACATTTTTCCAGTAAACAATGAAACAAAAAGCATCCACTAATGACAAAACTGCCCAATTCAGAACATTTCCATCATAAAAAGTCTACTCAAGTCCTCCAGTATCAGTAAAAAATATACACAATCTCTGAAGTAGTAAACTCCACATTGAAAAAATTTGTAACTAATAAAGAGGTTGCTGCTAGCAAACACTTTATATGTCATTGTTTAATCTACAAATAAAGTGCCTGTTACCCTTGAAGAATAAATTGCTTTTGTTGCATACAATAAAAAAATGAAAAGCTAGTAATACCGCAATAGGGAATGGATAGCAAACTGTTAACAGGTTCATAGTTACTAGGTATCTTTGCCAAAAGACTGCAGCATCCACCCCTTTACAACACAATACAGCATCAGCAATGCATTTACCTACTGTGGGAGTAGAACCCACAGCCTTCAGCATCTAAAGCAAGTACACTATCTGTTGTGCTATTAACAATGCAAGCAGACTAAACACAAGCAGCACTAAACTTTTGCTCCCCTGCAGCTCTCAGCTCCTTGTAAAATCTACTCGACACTCAGCTGTATCTCTGAACTTTTCAGCACAAGAAATCTGGAAAAAGCCAAAATTTATTGGGGGACAAAAGGCCAAAACCAGGGACACATTTTAAACATTGCTTGTATAATGTTTGAAAGTTGCTAGAATAAAATGCTGCATTACCACCATACATTTCACTGCCACGTCTTGAACCCAGGGGACCCCGTGCAAAACAGTCAGAGCAACATACCACTACGCCAAATCAACTGTTTTGTGAAAGAGGAAGACTGAAACTTAAACAGCTACCATTTAGTGAATTCAGTTCTCACCATAGCACAGCTGTCAGCCTCTTAGCACAAAAGACCTGAACAAAGCCAATAATGGGTGACTACTACAACCACCAAACATTCAGTGAATTCAGTTCTCACCATAGCTCTCAACCTCTTAGCAAATAACACCCGGACAAAGCCAGTAATGGGAGAATATAGCCCCCAAACATATTCAGTGAAATCAGTTCTTACCATAGCTCTCAACATTAGCAAAAAACCTGGATGAAGCCAATAAATACCTGAACAAAGCCAATACTGGGTGAATACAGCCCTCAACCCTAGCACAAAACCTGGATGAAGCCAATAATGGGGGGAATACAGTCCCAAACACTACCTAAACAAAGCCAATACTGGGTGAATACAGCCCCCAAACATATTCAGTGAATTCAGTTCTTACCATAACTCTCAACCTTAGCACAAAACCTGGACGAAGCCAATAATGGGGGGGGGGGATACAGTCCCAAACACAGGGATACATTTCAAATATCCATCTTGTACACTTACAAAATTGCTAGAATAAAAGCTTTTGTTACCATGCACTTTCTGAAGAATATGAAGTCTGACAAGTGTGTCTGACTTTGAAAAAAAAAAAAAAGCTAAGTTTTAGCAGAGGCCCAGGGAGAAACACTCCAGACAGCCAAGAATAAAACAACAAGGACACAAATGCAGAAACCACATATTTTATGAGGAACAGAAAAAGTATGAGGGAAAATCCTGCAACATTTTTACAAATGGTGGTGGGTAGGGAATTCAGGCTCTTGCCACTTGGGCCCAAGGTACAGGGTTCAAGCCTTATTCACTACCCACCACCATGTACACCTGGGGCATTTCACACACACACACACTTGTGTGGGAGTGAATGACTTGAGATATAAAACCCAGATGGACATTCAGAGAGATGTGTCAGAGCTTTCCAGGCACATTACAAATACAGATAAGGCACTAGTCCTGACTGAAATAATTTATTTAGCTTAATGATGACTAGATACAAGGAAAATATATGATAATTTACTTCAGTAATTGGGTAAAGAGCTGGTGTCATTCCAGGGGAATCCAATATGTGTCTGCATTGGTTAAAATGCTCGACAGTCTAGCTTGTCTCACTAAGGATGCTCTGCAACCCTCATTCCAAGACTTCAGCAGTGGCTTTTTAAGTACAGTCCATCTTATGGACTTTCCAACATGACTAATGTATCAGTCCTGAAAAGAGATCACATTAAGGTGTCTCTACTCAATGCCAAAAGTCTAAGCAGTAAATTGCCTGATCTTGCATTTGGAAAACATCCATGTCTGCATAGTTATTGAAACCTGTTTAAATATAAAGAGAGCATTCAATGTATACTGGGATTTTGCATTTTACATGGCTTCAGACCTAATGGCAACTGTGATGGAGTCTTCATATTTATATAACCACTAGTTCACCAAGACCGAACAAATATAGAACCACAGTCCAAAAAAAGGAAAGGCCAGTGATCATCTTTAGTATTTTTATTAAGAAGCACGTCCAAAAAGACACAATAGAAACTTCAATGGATAGAAATTCACCAAATTTCTCTGCCTTGGTATGAAATTATACTCAAAATAAAACATGCACCTAATAGCAGCACACAATCAGCAATCCTCTCTAGCGCCTCAGCTTAAAAGCCTTTACAGAGTAAACTTCTGTTCATCATTCTTCACCTTATATATTGTATTTAAACAATTCAATTAAATATAATTGAATCTAATTAACCCTATTTGTAATTAAAAAAAGCATTTCCAATGACATTCCCTATTTAATCCTATTGGTACTAGGGTATTAAACTTTAAAATCACAGCTGATTCAATTCGTCATAATTTACCCTTTATATCTAAACCCTGGACTGATCTTACTTGTCTTAAAATTGTTGCTTCCAATCATTTTGTCTCACCATTATGCACTTCCTTGAATTGTAAAGCTACTGGGCTTTCCTCAATATTTTTTCTAATATCTCTTAAATGTTCTTTCAGTCTGTCCTTAAAGGTTATTTTACTTTCCCCTATATATACTTTACCACATGGGCATCTAACTCCATACACTATTCCTGTGCTCTCACAGGAATGCATACCCTTGGTAATAATTTTTTTCCTTTGATCTTGTGATGACCATGCCCTGGCCAGGCAATCAAGGAGGCTCAGTCCTCACCACTAACACCAGGGAGGGCATCTCATATAAGAGTAAAGGATAAATACATACAGTAAAGTACAATTTCCCTTAAGTGCACACAGAGATCACAGTCAGTCTGGGGCTGGTTGCTCCCTTGCTCTCCAGGTCCCCAATAAGACCCCCCACTGGCACAGCTATAGGATCCAGATCTCAACCCAGCTGGTAAGCTAACTTCCAGTACCCTCTCTGTCTCACCAGTGCTTTGTGTCTCTGCCTAGGTAGCTGACACACCATACACATACACTTTGAGATAAGTATTTATAAAATTTCACAGACATTCCTGGGAAAGGCTGACACAGATTCTCCAGCTGTGCCTCTTTACCCAGACTATATGGTAGTAATTTCTGACACCACCAGCTAATATTTATCAGCTCCCCAAAGGCCCTTAAAAGGGTGTCCAATTATTACTGTGTAATATTATTATCCAATTGGTAATGTTACTATTCAGTCTAAGGCTTATTAGAGTGGCTTATTACAATAAACTCTATAAATATGCAATGTACTCTAGAGCTTACTTATCTCTACCCAAACCAGCCACAGGTAAAGGTTTTTAAAATATTTAATAATAAATAATTAAAACACAAGACAATACTACTACACCACAGTGATATCTAAGAGTTCAGAGATCACACAGAAACTTAAAATAATACAGTAGGACAGGTCTGATGTCAAAGAAAAACATCTAATCTTATTTTCTAATCTTTAGCTATTCTTAAGAGAAAACACAGTACTACAATCATACTTACATACACATAGAGCATAAGCAGTGCTGGGGTTGATGCTCCAAGACAAAATGCTTACAGTCTCTCTCTGAAAAATAGTTTTTAAACACACTAACAAACATCTTTGCTAGGCCCTCCCAACTTACATCATTTTGACACTTAGTCTGGAGATCCCAGGCCAACAAACTGCATTATTTAACAATCTAACACCTGCTCATGAAACTACAACAATAAAAGATATTTCACATGTACACTCTAGCAATTATTTCTTAAGTTAAGACAATAGAAAGAAAGTGTTCAGCCAGCCACTTCAGCACCACTATTTAGATTGTTTTAACTTCAAAGAACATTTGGAATGCTTGGCTTAGTTTTCCTTACAGCAGATGGCAATGTTGCAACAGTCTTGAAGTTCACATTCTACAGTGTTTTCTTTCATTTAAGAACACAAGCCTGTATTTTACATTTATATTTACAAATGACAGAATTATGTATCAAATTCTATTTGACTAGGCTGGCAGCCTTCGCCCATCTTCCCCCAATTTTCACATCTGTTCCCTCCTGGAGAACTCAAGCTAGTTTTTCAAGTGACCCTTGAGAAACACTGCTTGAGAGGGTTAGGTCTATCTGAGGGTACCTCACCCCATTCCCTGTCTTGAGAGCCCATCTGCATTGGCATTGCTACTCCCACTGCGGTGCTGCACTGACATATCATATGCTTGCAATCCCAGGCTTCATATTAGCAACTTGGCATTTTGCTGACTGGCTCTGTTTAACCATATTAGGGGGTTGTGATCTGCCATTACAGTGAATTTTCTTCCATACAGATAAGGCTGAAGTTTCTGCAATGCCTACACTATGGCTAGACATTGCTTTTCTACAGCTGCATAGCATTCCTCCTGGGTTGTAGCCTATGACTGAGATAAACCACTGAGCGCTCTTCCCCCTCTGCAGAAATCTGGCTACGTACAGCCCCCACCCCATGGTTCAAAGCATCCACCTGTACAACAAATTATTTGCTGTAATCTGGACTGGCTAATACAGGGGGTCCACCCAAAGCTTCTTTAAGCTTCTGAAATGCCTGCTCACATGCTGGAGTCCACAGTAACTTATCTGGCCTGTTCTTCCTTGTCAGGTCTGTGAGAGGAGCAGCTATGGTACTATAACTGGGGACAAACTTTCTGTAGTACCCTGCTGTCCCTAAGAATGCCCTCACCTGCTTTTTGGTAACAGGTGCAGGCCATGCCTAAATAGCTTTCACTTTGGCAGGTTCTGGGCTTATCTTACCACTCCTCACTCTATCTCCTAGGTAGGAGACCTCTGCCATACCCACCTGATATTTGCTTGGCTTAATGGTCAACCCTGCCCTCTGTAGTCTGCCTAACACCTCCATGACATGCTGAAGGTGCTCTGGCCAGGAATGGCTGTAGATGGCAATATCATCTAGGTAAGCAAGGGCAAACCCTCCTGCTCCTGCTAGTATATTATCCACCAGCCTCTGGAAAATCATTGCGGCATTCTTCATCCTAAAGGGCATCTTTTGAACTCATACAAGCCAAAAGGAGTCACAGAGGCTGACTTCTCTCTAGCACTGGGATCCAAGGGCACCTGCCAGTAACCCTTGGTAAGATCAATGGTTGTAAGATACGTAGTCTCACCCAGCTGCTCTAGGGCCTCATCTGTCCTAGGCATGGGATAAGCATCTGACTCTGTGTGACTATTTAATTTCCTGTAATCCACATAGAACCTGGTGCTGGCATCCTTATTTGGCACCAACACCGCTGGCGAGGTCCAGGGACTGTCGGACTCTTGAATCATCCCTAGTTCCAACATCTCCTGTATCTCCTCCCTCAGGTTCTGTCTGATTCTCTCAGGCACCCTATAAGGGGCCTGCCTAATAGGCTTTTGAGGTCCTGTATCCAACTGGTGCTGCACCAAGTGGGTGCTCCCTGGTTTCCCAGTGAACATGTCCCCAAATTCCTGCAACACTGCTTGGATTTCTCAAACCTGGGTAAGAAATAGCTGCTGGGACATTACTACCCCTTCCACCGAGGTGTCAGCCCAAGCCTCACTGAGGAGATCAGCCCCCAGATCTCCCTCAGACTCCTCCTGCAATCCACTGCAAATGCTCAGCACAAGGGCCTCCCTATCATGGTAAGGTTTCATCATGTTAACATGGTACAATTTGTGCCCCTGCCATCTGCCTAGCACTTCCACCATGTAGTTAACATCACCTACCTTTCTTACCACCTTCTAGGGTCCCTCCCAAGCTGCTTGCAGCTTGTTGTGTCTGACAGGAATGAGAACCATTACCTGCTGCCCCACAGCATATTCTGTAGCTCGAGCATTCTTGTCATACCACACCTTTTTTTGTTGTTGGGCTTCTGCCAGGTTCTCCTGGGCCAAGCCCATGAGTTCCCTAAGCCTTGTCCTGAGGTTTAGGACATATGCCACAACAGACACCTTGTGAGACTCACACTCACCTTCCCACTCATCTCCAATTAAATCTAGAGGTCCCCTCACCCTATGCCCATACAGCAACTCAAAGGGTGAAAAACCTGTGGATTCCTGGGAAATCTCTCTGTAATCAAACAACAGATGGAGCAAATATTTGTCCCACTCCCTCTTAAACTGATCTGCAAATGCCCGTAGCATGGACTTGATTATAGAGTTTAACCTCTCAACAAGACCATCAGTCTGTGGATGATAGGGGGTTTCTTCATGTACTTCACCCCACAGGACTTCCACAGACAAGCTAGCAGGTTTGACATGAAATTGGCATCTCGGTCACTCAGTATTTCTTTTGGGAAACCCACCCTGCTGAAAATCTCTAGCAAAGCATTTGCCACCTTCTCTGCCTCAATGGAGAACAAAGCCACTGCCTCAGGGTATCGTGTAGCATAATCCACTACCACTAGGATATACTTTTTCCCTGTGGAACTTGGGGTACTCAGAGGACCCACAATATCCATAGCTACCCTCTGAAATGGCTCCTCAATCACAGGCAAAGGTATCAAAGGAGCTCTCACCTTGTCTCCTGCCTTGCCTACCTTTTGACACAGCTCACAGTTCCTGCAGTACCCTGTTACATCTCTGGAAATTCCAGGCCAATAGAAGTTCAGCATAATACGCCTCTTTGTACATTTTATGCCCATATGACCTGCAAAGGAAATATCATGGGCTATGGCTAGAAGTGCCAGACAGTAGGCTCTTGGCACTACCAACTGCTGTACTATCTCACCTTCTAGCCCTCCCTTAGGGGTCCACTCTCTGCATAGTAACCCTTTGTCCCATTATACAAATTCCCCCTTCCGTTGAGAATCAGGTGCCTCCCTAGCTACCTGCCTCAGACCTTACAATGTAGGGTCTGAGAGCTGGGCCTGTCTCAACTCTCTCCTTGTAACCCTTCCCAGCTCCCCTTCCACAGGAAGTCTGGCATCCTCTGACAGTGGTGCTTGACTGTCAGCCTGGGTGCTATTACTCACCTCTAGCTTTGCAGTCAATCTGTCCAAGGGACCATCAGTACCCACAAGCAGCTGTGACTCACCCTCAGTCTCACTGCTACAGCGTAGCTCCCTTCCTGAAGTAACCACCTCACCAGTCCTGGCTGCAAGTATGCAGTCTGTCTGGGACTCTCCCAGGCTACCAGACTTACATGCTTGTCTCCAAGCCTGACTGCATGCAACTGCATAAGTATATAGTACTGCCGCATCAAAATCCTTCCCTCTCAGGACATCTGCAGGATGGTAGTTCCATACCCCTGTTGTCTCAATACAACCCACTATTGGCATTTTGTCTTTCCCACTTACTGGCTCCCTCACATTTGGTTCCCCACCTTGCCTCCATGGACATCTGTATGCCACATGGCCCCACTGGTTGCATTCAAAACATTTAAACCTAGCTCCTGGACGTGTTACTGGACTAGTGGCTTCCCCTGCTACTGGCAGATTCTGTTGGGGCAGTCTGTGCTGCCCACCATGGGTTCCTTTAGACCCATGAGCAGAACTGGGGGTCCTCTTCCTGTGCAGGGCTGCCTTGCTTGCCAGGTATAGGTCTCCCTTCTTCCCCAACTCATCTGAAGTGACACATTGTTTATCAGCTAACCAGATCCTCATGTCCTCAGGCAAAGTTCTAAGGGCTTGTTCCCTCACCAAAAGGTCTGCCAGCCCTTCAAAAGTGGTGACCTGACATTCACTCACCCAGCTATGAAAATAAGTGCTCAGTTCAGCAACATATTCACATACATTTTCATCTGCCTTGCGTCTATGCTCACAAAACTTTTTCCTATACATTTCAGGTGTTAGCTTAAAACATTTTAAAAGACATTTTTTTACAGCAGTATAATCAAAACAGACAGAGTCAGGCATTTGTGATATACAAGTTATAGCTTTCCTATGGAGTAAGGGGGTCAGGAAGTGTACCCAGAGCCTTTGGTCAACACTATACTGTTTGCATACCCTTTCAAACATGTGAATTAAACTATCAAAATTATCCCCATCATTAAATTGTGGAAGAATTTTACTGACCTGTTGTGCTTCTGGGGTTCAGTTACTCCCTTCCCCATTACCTCCATGACTTTGGCAAAGAGTCAGCATTTCCATCTCATGCTTCCTCTGATGCTCCTTTTCTTTGGCTTCTATCTCAAAATGCCTGGCCTCCAACTCAAGTCTCTTTAGCTCCAGCTAGATTTTTAAGTCTACTGCAGAAAGGTTAAGCTGTCCATTATCCAAGGATATTGTATCTCCACTGCCAGTCTGATTGTTCTCCTGGATGCTGTTTTCTGATGCAGCTGTAACCAAGGCTGCAATCAGGTCTGCCTCAGTCAGGTTTCCATGCACCAGTCCCCTAGCCTGGCACATCTCCACAAGCTGGCTCCTTGTCAGCTTTTCATACTCCTGTGCTGACATGCTGCCTGCTCACCCTAACTAACTAAGCTAACAAAAGAAATAAAACAATTGTGATCTGAACTCTGAGTATACACTGTGTGGCTGATTTAGAGTATAAAACACCTTCAGAGATCACTGTACATAAGCTACAGGATTCATTCTACCCATGCCACTGTACACCACAGTGAGGATATCTTATCCCAACCACTGTGAACCACAAATGTGAGGATATCTTATCCCAATCACTTCCACCAGAAATACCATGCCCTGGCCCAGCAATCAAGGAACCTCAATCCTCACCACTAACACCAGGGAGGGTGTCTCATATAAGAGTAAAGGATAACAAATACACACAGTAAAGTACAATTTCCCTTAAGTGCACACAGAGATCACAGTCAGTCTGGGGCTGGTTGCTCCCTTGCTCTCCAGGACCTCAATAAGACTCCCCACTGGCACAGCTGTGGGGTCCAGATCTCAGTCTAGCTGGCAAGCTAACCTCCAGTACCCTCTCTGTCCCACCAGTGCTTCGTGTCCCTGCTGATGTAGCTGACACACCACACACACTTTGGGATAAGTATTTATACAACTTCACAGACACTCCTGGGAAGGCTGACACAGATTTTCCAGCAGTGCCCCTTTACCCAGACTATAGGGTAGTAATTTCTGCCAGCACCAGCTAATACTTATCAGCTATCCAAAGGCTCTTAAAGAGGTGTCCAATTATTACTGTGTAGTATTATTATCCAATTGGTAATGTGACTATTCAGTCTAAGGCTTATTAGAGTAGCTTATTACAATAAACTATAAATATGCAATGTACTCTAGAGCTTGCTTATCTCTACACAAACCAGCCACAGGTAAAGTTTTTTTAAATATTTAATAATAAATAATTAAAACATAAGGCACTACTACTATACCACAGTGATATCTAAGAGTTCAGAGATCACACAGAAACTTAAAATAATACAGTAGGACAGATCTGATGTCAAAGAAAAACACAATCTAACTTTATAATCTTTAGTTATTCTTAAGAGAAAACACAGTGCTACAATCCTACTTACATACATATAGAGCATAAGCAGTGCTAGGGTTGATGGTCCAAGACAAAATGCTTACAGTCTCTCTCTGAACAATAGTTTTTAAACTCACTAACAGAAATCTTTGCTAGGCCCTCCCAAATTACATCATTTTGACACTTAGTCTGGAGTTCCCAGGCCAACAAACTGCATTAATTAGCAATCTAACACCTGTTCAGAAAACTACAACAATAAAAGACATTTCACATGTACACTCTAGCAATTATTCCTTAAGTTAAGACAATAGAAAGAATGTGTTCAGCCAGCCTCTTCGGCACCACTATTTAGATAATTTTAACTTCAAAGAACATTTGAAATGCTTGGCTTAGTTTTCCTTACAGTAGATGGCAATGTTGCAACAATCTTGAAGTTCACATTTTACAGTGTTTTCTTTCATTTAAAACACAAGCCTGTATTTTACATTTATATTTACAAATGATAGAATTATGTATCAAATTCTATTTGACTAGGCCTGCAGGCTTTGCCCATCTTCCCCCAATCTTCACAGAGCTTATCAAAACTTTGAGCAATATACTTACAGCAGCAGCACCTTCCACAAGAGAAGGTGTCTTACATAGATGCTTCTAGAGCTATGTTCATTGTGGGGAACTGAAATCTACCATGGACTATAAAGTCTTTTATACTTCTCCCTTTGGTAGGGAAGCCATTATCTTTTATATTAAGATATTTACTTCTTTCCAAGATATTTCAACGATATTTCACTGATTGAATACATTTTCTGAAAAGACAGTATATTTCGTTACAAAGATTAACTTTTGCCTTTGAAAATTTTTTACCAATCTACCTGAATTCTTCCAAACCCTCTTGCCCTTAATTACTTTTTATTTACTTTCTTCCACTAGCTTTACATCATAACCCCTGTCCACAAACATTTTAGCTGCTTTATTTATTTCCCTTTCACTCTCCTGCGTCTTACTACACAACCTCTTGATTCTTAAAAATTCCCCATAGGGGATAGATTTGATTGCGTGCATGTGTGTGTGTGTGGCGGGGGGGGGCAGCTATTACCATATAAAATATGGCTATTTTCCTCAAACTTTCTATGTATACCTGTTTGAATTTTGTTATTCTTAGACCCTTTTAATACTATATCCAAAAAAATAACTTCCATTCGTTTTTGGATTCCATCAAATCTGATATTATAATAATTTATTTGTATTTCTTGAAGAAAAACTTCTACTTCATCCCACCCCCCCTTCGCATATAAAAATCAAGTCATCAATGAATCTATAATATTGTCGAACATATTTCTTAAAAAAGATTTTATTATAAATGCATTTATTCTCAAACATTCCCATAAAGAGGTTGGTATACATGAGGGCAAAACCAACCCCCATGGCAGTTCCCTTTAACTGTTTATACAACTCTCCATTAAACTCGAAAATATTATAACTTCATATTTGTTAAGGAACATACTACCTCCAGACAGATTTCTAGGGACTCAAAAAATGAATTTCATTGAATTACAAATCACTGTAGATAAGATTTACTATTACATAATAGCTGCTGCCAGAATGAAGAAAAAAAACAATCATAACATAGAAAAATAATTAAATAAAAAATGACAGAAGCACAACCTCCAAACTTTAATGAGAAAGAAACATCCAGTAAGTGCTTTCATCTATAAAAGACTTATTCAGACTGAATGAATCTCATCAAACAATTTCCTTATATAATAAACATAATTGCAACAATTAGCACATTCATTAAAAAATTCTCACATTAATTAACAAATCATTCTAAAAAACATTTAAAGAACCAGTCTGAAAAAGACAATTCTGCCTGTGTTAATACCTTAAATTCTTTCTTCTTAAAAACACTTTAAAATTCTCTTTATCATTTAAACCCTGGAGGACTGCTGATATCTAAACGTACTTGCCAGCAATACTCCTTCCAGTCTATTTCTTCCTCTGTATCGAATCTGATCGAATAATCAGAAGCACTATCTAAAAGGTAAACCTTTACAACCCATATTAACATAATGTCTACCCCAAGCATTATTTACGTCTCTAATATCAATAACATGCAAGTGTTTATAAATCCTTTTGTTCAACTCTCTAGTGGTCTTTCCTATATAATATGCTGAACATATTGAACAAAAGGAAAAAATAAACCACAGACTTAGACTTGCAGCTATAATAGCCCTGTGTAAAAAAGTTTTTACCCTTAACAATTACTTCACTCCCTTCAACTTGCAGTACTGACAATAGTTGCAACTATAACATTTATACATGGCTTTTTTGCTAGACTGTTTTTTCCCACTTAATTTATTTTGAAATATATCTTTAAAATTTCTTCCTCTTTTGTTAACAAAAACTGGCCTTTCACCTACATTTTTTTTTACTTCGGGAAAACTACTTAATATTTTCCAATTGTTATGAAGGACTGCCTTTATGCCTTCAAATTTCTATTCTACCAAATCTTCAGGGTAACCTCGAGCTAAGAATCTAAGGCATAAGGCTACTCCTTCTTTTAGAAACAAGCCATCATCTTCAGTCAATTGACTGACTCTTAACAACTGTCCCTTTATACTGTTATTTTTCATTCCCCTCTGATGCATACTACTATACTTTAAAAAACAATTATTCTGAACATCTTTTTTATATATTTTAGTTTTTAACTTACTACCTTCTTTAAAAACTCCTACATCTAAAATTCATTCAGTCTGAAGAAGTCTTTTATAGATGAAAGCGCTTACTGGGTGTTTCTTTCTTATTAAAGTTTAGAGGTTGTGCTTCTGTCATTTTTTTATTTAATTATTAAGTAATAGGTGTTACAGAATACTTTGTCTCCTGCATGGCATGTAAAATTCATTAGTGTTGCAAATGATCTTCCTATCAGCAAAAAATTCATTATTTTTGGTGATTTTAACTACCGTTCAATCAACTAGGACAGTTATACTGCCAGTGTAGTCCATGTCCTAAAATTCCTAGGCATAATAAAAGAAATTATCTTGAGCAATTGGTAAATAAACATACTTGACAAACAGCATTCTTGCCCTGATTCTTACAAATGTGTCTGCCTCTTGCACTACTCCTCTGGTATCTTATTACCCTAAGTCTAACCACAAATGTGTGACCTTAAATTTTTAAACTCTCAAAAATCCCAACAGCAAACCCTACTGAATTTAAGAACTACAAACACATCAATCTAAACTTTCTCCATGGCAAAATATCAAAATTCACTTATGATTGCACCATCCCATCTTTGATACAGCTGCAAGCTTTACTAAGGAATTCTACACCCATTTAGAATAATATATAGTACTAGCAACCCCTGCCAGAACCAAGTATCATGGGAAATTCAAAAGCAAATCAGAAGTCTGCTGATCCACCACCATAAATTAATTATACAACAAAATAAACTCTTTCAGTTATTTAGTAGATTCAAAACTTTCTTCTCAAGGATAATATCAGAAGCATTACACATACAAAAAAAACAAAAAACAAAATCTGAATACTATCAATCCTATTTCTATAATACTGTGAACTTTTTCTTAATGATGTCTCATATTCAGTAGACCCTGCCAATATCCTTACAAACAATTTTAGTGCCAGTTTCACTCCCAAAACTTATTTTTAAGTCCCTGAACCATCTGAATCCCTTACTCCCTCAATTATTTTTAAAGATCATTTACTGAAAGTGCTATCCAACAACAAAAAAGCTTCCTCTATGAGACCTGACAGTACACCTGCTTGCTTATTTAATAGTTCTAAACATGCCCTTGCAGACACACTCCTTAAACTGTTTAATGTATGTTTAGCTAGTAGTTTTGTCCCTGCGACATGGCACACTGCAGTGGTGATGTCCCTCTATAGGGGTGGCCTAACAACTGACCTAGATAATCACACGCATATTTTATTTATTTATTTAATTTATTTATTTTTCATTTGTTAACCGGGAAAGTCCGACTTGGAACAAAACCAATTTTCAGCGGAGGCCCGGGGAGAAAGGCTCCAGATGCATGTCTTTGTAATGTGGGAGGAAACCAGAGCACCCCGAGGAAACCCACACAAATGCAGGGAGGACATGCAGACTCCACACAAAAGACACCCCAGCCAAGAATTGAACCGGAGAACCTCTTGCTGTGAGACAACAACGCTAACGCTGCACCACTGCGCCATCATAATCTTACATACTTTATCTGCAGATCCATTTAACATACTCTAACTAATGTTATACTCTAAGACATCAAGAATCTTATTAGACTTGACCTCCAATAGTTTGGCTTTGTAAAGATAGATTCTGTCTATTGAATCTGGTAAACTTCTGTAAAAGGGTTACAGAAGCTGTAGATGGTGGCTATGCAGTTCACATAGCATATCTTGATCTGGCCAAGGCCTTCAACATCATTCTCCATACTGACATCTTACAGGAACTAAATGCTTTAAAAATTGGCCCATATGGAGTGAGATGGATAGCAAACTGGCTCACTTACAGCCCCATTGTGCCAGATTTCTTGTATCTTTGCATGTCCAATATCTACAGCATTACTAGAACCAAGGACCTAAATCTTTACCAGCAGATAAATAAATGCAGATAAAGCACAAGTTTAAAACCTATTGTCTCCCAAACCTCTAGAATAAACTTCATCTGCATGTTAAACAGTGTAACTCATTACTTTTCTTTAGACCTAACCTAGATGTCTGAATGAGTGGCCACAAATTTACTCCTGGATTGATGAGTATAGCCCCCTAGAGAAATGAGGTGATTCATAAGGGAGGGTACTGGCAAGGCATGAATGGTCTTAAGATTTAGTGGTACTGGAATATCTATAACATCTTTGAAATAATGGGTGTCACTTTCAATCCAATGATTTACAGTTGGTACTCATAACCACCAAGTCATCTCTAACCAGACTGTGATAATGCAGAAGTAATAATTTTAGTACTTAATGCATTCAACAAAAACATTGACCCTAAATATTTAGTCTGTAATATTTATTGGTATAGACCGCCATTACTACTGGACTATTTTCAAATAGTGAATTATGAAACAAACATGTTTATGAACATCTTTGAGATATATATGTCTCTCTCTCTCTCTCTCTCTCTCTCTATATATATATATATATATATATATATACACACTGAGCCAAGTGGAGAAGGGGCATTGACTACAACTCTGATCTAAGATATATAACAATAAGTATCCTGTTTTTTTTTTTTTTTTTTTTGCTTATTTTTACTAGTTGTTGCTTCTAGCAATTTATATATAGCACTTTTTATTGCCTGCTGCATATGTTTTACTGTATTTTATTGCTATTAACTAATCTGCACGGTTAAACTAAAGTTGTCTGCCTTATAGGGCCTGATAAAGTTTTTACTGTCACATTGTTTGTAAAGCTTTTTAGCTAGTTTCACTGTGTGAAAGGTATTAATGGGAATTTTTTTCTACTTGTTAAGCACCTGTTTGTTTATTCTGATTTCCTGCCAATGAATGTATCATATAACTGATTTGTTTTCAGTTAAAAGAATTCTGTAGAGTCTCCTTACTCCTTTATTTGTTTAAAAACTTTCATTTTGTGGCTCACTGCTGTTTCTCTATGTGATAAACATTTCTGTAGTGTTTACTGTCTAAAAGAGTGTATGCTAGTAGCTGTAGCATTGTTCGCCACCCTCCCTCCCTCCCTGTTGGTGTCTTGCTGTTATACTTGGTGACTTTGCAGTTGCCTACCCTTACTGTAAATTTGATCTGGGACACTACTCCCAGTCTAGTGTCATTGACTCATTCTACCTAATACAGAGAGAACATCTGAGAAGGCCAACCCACTTAGTATCCTAACCTTGAATTATCTTCTGCTTCTCCTCTCTCCCTTTCCTTTACAAAAAAAAAATGTTGCTAGAATCTCCCTGTGTTCTGCTTAACTATAACAAAAAGTGTTTCCATCTCTCTCAACTTCCTGATTTAAAAGCCCACATTTGCACTTGTTTTTCCCCCTTCCTGAAACTAGTCTAGTCCAGATACAGATTTACTGTATCCAGGACTGTTTGTAAGCTCCTGAGCCCCCCAAGCCTTTCTGTGTTAGAGGGAAGCTTTCTAGCTTATCAGTGGGAGTGGTAAGCACTAGGTAGCCTATCTACCACATAAGGCGTGGTTCTGGCCCAGAAATTGTAGTTATTGGCCGTTTGGGCAGTTTTTCCATCTCTCTCAACTTTCTGATTTAAAAGCCCACATTTGCAGTTGTTTCTTTCCTGTAACTAGTCTAGTTCAGATACAGATTCTTAGTTTTGGCACTTGAATTTGCTTATTCATGCTCGGCACTTGTTCAGAACTTGTTGTAAGCACTAAATAAGCTACAAATTACTACAGCACTCACCCTTCCTCATTGCCTAGAGGAAAACAGTTTCTGTGCTTACTTTCCTCAATTGATTAGAGAAAAACATCTCTTGTACTCACTTTTCTCACTTGTCTAGAGGAAAATATTTTTTTATTCAGGCATATCCAAGGGTCAGCTCCCAGTGTTCTCTCCTGTCTATCTGATGAATCTTGGCATCTTGGGGCAATGCAGAAACTGCCTCATGTACACAGACAACCCTCTCCTCCTACCACCCAACACTACAACCTGTGAGAGATGCACTTATCTAGCCAAACTGGAGGTAAAGCTCTCTCCAACCAAGAGTGAACTTGACAGTCAAAATGAGAAGGTAAACACTTGCACAACACCACACTCATAACATAGTCCCACTAAATCTACACCACCAAAATCCACACATAGAAACACAAAAACATTCACGGAGGCTCTCAATAAATCTGCTCAAGCAACAGAGACCTCCAAAGCAGAAACACAATCAACCTCTGCCCCCCAACACAACTCAAATGACACATAACCCACAGACTCAGTGTGCCACTGAACCACAGCCCATAAGGCAAAACAATGTACCCAACACACTAATCATAGGTGACTCTAAAGTCAGGCACACTGATGTGCCACTCACCAGGCTAAACAAGGAGAAGGTTACTGTCAGCTGCCTGTCGGGGGCCAGGATCTGCCACATAACCCACGCACTCAGGTCACTCCACAACAAGTACAAATATGACTCTGTCAATGTTCATGTTGGTGTGAATGACCTGAGATGTACCTCTCTGGACTACATGAAAAGAGACATGGAAGAGCTCTCCGATTTTGTAGCCCAGGCAGGTATGACCCCAGCCCTGAGTAGCATCCTGCCATTGCCCAGAATGATACCACAGTACAGGGACAAAGTGATTGACTTCAACAATTGGCTAAGCTTCTGGTGTCATTCTAAGGGGATCCAGTATCTGTCTGCCTGGGACGGCATGGTCGACAGACCACAATGCTTTGCCAGAGATGGCCTGCACCTGTCGCCCCTGGGATTCTGGATACTGGCTAAGGGTCTTGCCGCCCATATAGTGCCTTTTTTAGGCAAGGTTTAAATGACAAATTTACCACCATAACAGGAACAGGCAAGCAAAAACTGAGGGTAATGCTACTCAATGCTAAAAGTCTAAATCTTAAAATGTGCTCCCTCGAGGCACTCCTTAAAATGGAGAACATTGATATCTGTGCAGTGACTGAGACCTGGTTCAAGGCTCCAGAGAGCACACCTGCATTACCAGGCTATAACTCATACCACACTTTTCAGCCATCTAACCTGGACCGGAACACTAAAGGCGGAGGTGTATTCATATTCATTAAGAATATCCACACCTCCAGGCTAGTTGCTCAGCATAATGCATCCAAGGTTATCCAAGTGTAACTAATTCTGGGCAAAACTGCAATCCAAATTGTAGCTTGCTACAGATCCCCCACCATGCCCCAGGATTCCCACTCCTGTTTTCTTGATATACTGGAAAATATTAGGGTTCAATAAAACTCCCTAATAAAGGGAGATTTCTGCTACCCCACCATTAACTGGGAAAACTACTCATGTACCAACTCCTTCGCTCAATGCTTTCTGGAATTCATAAATTCCAATACCCTGGATCACCTTATCCACACCCCCACCAGGGGCAACAATATCCTAGACTTAGCCATTACCAACATGAGTGACCGGTGTTCCACATCTGAAGTCAACTCCTTGTTGGTCAGATCTGACCATAAGCTAATCACCCTAGATATCCACATCCCACCCCACCCCCCATTAAAGAAACCATGGTAAAAAATTTCTCCACAGCCAACTTCATGCTTCTTAAGACTGAAGTGGCGAACTTCATGACAATCATGTAGATGGACAATACTGTTACAACTGCTGAATCCTACACAAATGCACTCCAGAAGCACTTACACGAGTGCATGGATCATGCTATCCCAAACAGAACCAAGACGCTACCCTCCAAAAATGGAAGCCAATCTGTTGGTCCCCTGCCATAAACAAACTCTACAACAGAAGGAAGAAACTGTTGCAGAAGAGAGTAAAATCCCATGAGTGGAATAGCTCCATAGTCAGCCTCAGTAAAAAGCTGAGATCCCATATAAGATCCTCCAAAGCTAGCTACAAAAACAAAATCACCACTGATTCTAGGGACAACCACAAAGCATTCTATAGCTATGTCAAGAATCTCAGTGGCAACACCCAGATCTGCTTTGAGTTGCAGCACAACAGCATGAAAATTACAAGACCAAGTGATATTGCCAACAGCCTGGCAGATAGGTTCAGTGCTAACTTTACCCCCTCTCACACCCTAAAGGGCCAATATCTAATACAGGAAGAATGCAGAGTCCCTGTAATCACAACTATGCAGGTAAAAGCTGCACTCTCTAAAGCCAAAAATACAGCATCCATGGGACTGGAAAACATCCCAGGCTACGTTTACATGAACGTCAGAACGAACTGGCTCCCCACCTAAGCACCATGTTCAATCATAGCCTCACGTCATGCTTTGTGTCCACTGAATGGTGCACAGCAACAGTTATCCCACTCAACAAAGGGGGAGCCACCACTGATCCCGGGAACTATCGCCCTATTAGCCTGACAAGCTTGGTCTGTAAGGCCATGGAACGTATCATCATGGAACTCATAAACAAAGACAGTGGTAACCTCCAAATTCTGGACCCCACCCAGTTCGGGTATGTGAAAGGCAGATCATGCCTCCTGAACCTGATCAACTTCTTTGAGGCAGTCACCAAAGCCATAGATGAGGGTAAGGTGGTTCACCCAGCCTATCTTGACCTCACCAAGGCTTTTGACACAATCCCCCATTCTGGAATTATAGCTAAACTCACTAAACTAGGTATAAATCTCTACTTCACAAGATGAGTTGCCAAATGGCTCACTGACAGAACCCACACTGTAAAAGATGCAGACTCCAAATCTGGCTTCAAACCAGTGACAAGTGGAGTACCACAGAGCTCAGTCCTGGGGCCTCCCCTATTTAGTATCTACTTCTCTGAAGTACAGGCTAACACAGAAGGCCTTTGGCTAATGAATTTCACAGATGACTGCAAACTAAGAGTCACAGATGAGTCCCAAATGATGTGGACATCCTACAGAAGGGCCTCACTGAGAGAGATGCCTGGTGTCATGCCATAGCCTCAAGCTCAATGCCAAAAAGTGCATTGTCATCCCCTTTGGTAAAAACTCTGTACCCATGAACTACCACATAGACAGCAATCTACTTAACCCCGAATGTGTGATAAGACCTTGGGACCCAAGTGGACAGTACTCTCCTTTGATAATCACATCACAACAGTAGTCAGGAAATCCTTCTACATGGCACATCTCATCACAAAAGGGCTCTCATCCAGGAAAAAAGAGGTAATCGTTCCCCTCTTCTCGACACTCATTAGACCCATTATAGAGTACAACTCCCCTTTTGGAATGTACCTCACAAGACATCTGCAGCAGCTGGAAAGGCCACAGAAGTACCTCACAAAGAAGATTACTGGCCTCAAACAGATGCCCTACACTGACCAGCTCAAAAAAATCCAGCTTTACCCCATAGCATATCGCCTACTCCGAGGTGATCTCTGCCTAAAATATAAAGCTATGTCAGACCCAGAGCTGTTGGACATGCTACACCTAAAGAAATCCCAATCCCTCTGAGCTACATATTCTAGGGACCTAAACCTTGTCATCGCAATAAACAGGACATGCTGCAGGGATAGATTCTTGTCCCAGAGACTTCCCATACTCTGGAACAAGCTACTATTATGTCAAGTAAAGTTCCTCATTAGCACTCTTCAAGAAAAATTTTGATGAGTGGATGGGAAATAGGAAATACACCCCAGGGATCACTTCTGTGGTTCTGCTCGACAGGGGCACAGGAAAATAACTTTCTTGGGTGGCGTAAGCCCGGGAACCTTGTTGGCTAGGCTTACTTAGGTCCTTGGGCC
>NC_056744.1:863440186-863480186 GCF_019279795.1 Protopterus annectens
AGAGGCAGGATCTGCCCTTAACAAAGCCGAACTGGTTAGGATCCAGTGTTTGTAGGTCCCCAATATCTTTATTTATGAGGTCCATGATGATCCTTTCCATAGCTTTGCAGACCAAGCTAGTCAGGCTTATGGGGCGATAGTTTCCAGGATCCGTTGAGGCACCACCTTTATGGAGAGGGACCACTGTTGCTGTACGCCACTCTTTGGGCACATATCCTGTAGTAAGGCTGAGATTGAACAGTAGTTTTATGTTTGGGTTTAGCTCTTCTTGGAGTTCATGTAGGATGCAGCCCGGGACACCGTCTGGTCCCACTGATGCTGTGTTTTTTGCTTTGGAGAGGGCGGCTCTTACCTGAGCATCTGAGATGTCAGGGGGGCAGCACTCTGCTGGGATAGATATTTGCCCTTTTGGTGGGGAGGGGGGGCAGTTTGCGCTGAACCTGTCAGCTAGGATGTTGGCAATGTCTGTGGGTTCGGTGTATTTTTTGTCATTTTGGACTAATTCTGAGCATATCTGGGAATTACCACCCAGGTTCCTAACATAACTAAAGAAAGCCTTGTGATTATCCTTAGTGTCCTGTGCAATTTTTCTGTCGAAGCTGGCCTTAGACAATTTTATGTGTGCCCGCAGTTTTTTGCTAATACTGATCAGTGATGCCTTCCCTTTTTGGGATTTTGCTCTATCATTTAGTAGCTTCCTCCTTCTATTGTATAGTTTGTTTATGGCTGGGGTCCATCAGACAGGACGTCTGCCTTTGGAGGATTGGGTCTTGGTTTTATTTGGGATCGCATGATCCATGCATTCCTGAAGGTGTTCATAGAATGCATTTATAAAGGATTCTGCGGTCTGGGGCCGTATTTTCCACAGGCCCGGGGGCTTTGAAGGATTCCACCTCAGTTTTGAGGAGTGTGAAATTTGCTTTAGAGAAGTTTTTCACTGTGGTTTTCTGGGCAGGGGGTGGGATTGGGATGTGAATATCCAGTGAGATTAATTTATGGTCTGATCTTACCAGTGAGGGATAAACTTCTGGTCTGGAGCATAGAGTCCCCATGTTGGTGATGATCAGGTCCAGTATGTTTTCCCCTCTTGTGGGAGTGGTAACAAGTTGTTCCATAGCATTTGAGTTTATAAATTCTAGGAACCTTTGGGCTAGGGTGTTGGAGCTAGAGTAATGCTCCCAGTCTATGTTTGGGTAGTTGAAGTCACCCAATATAATGGTGTTTGGAGAGACCTTCATATTTTCCAGTGTTCTCAGGAAGGCCGAGTGGGGTTCCTGGGTTTGGGAGGGTGGTCTGTAGCAGGCTATAAACTGGAAGGCAGTTTTACCCACTGTTAGTTGCACATGGATAGTCTCTGATGCTTCGTGCTTTGCCACCAACCTGGAGGTGTGGGTATCTTTGATGAATATCGATACTCCCCCTCCTTTTGTGGTTCGGTCCAAGTTTTGGGGCCGAAAAGCATGGTATGAGGTATAACTTGGTAGTGCTGGGGTGCTGTCGGGAGCCCTGAACCAGGTTTCTGTTACTGCACAGATATCGATGTTCTCCATGCTAAGGAGAGTTTCAAGTGCGTGCATCTTGAGGTTTAGACTTCTGGCATTGAGTAGCATTACTCTTAGTTTCTTTTCCCTTGTGATACCTATGGAGGTGGGTTTGTCTTTTGAGCCTTGCCTAAAAAGGCACTATGGGGGTAGCAAGAGCCTTTGCCAATATCCGAAAGCCCAGGGGTGACAGGTGCAAGCCGTCCCTAGTGAAGCATCGTGGCTTGTCGAGCATATCATCCCAAGCTGACAGGCATTGGATCCCCTTTGAATGACACCAGTACTTAAGCCAATTGTTGAAATTGATCATCTTGTCTTCATATTGTGGCATCATTCTTGGTGAGGTTAAGATGCTACTCAAGGTCAGGGTCATACCGGCCTGGGCTACATGCTCAGAGAGCTCCTTTATGTCTCTTTTCATGCAGTCCAGGGAGGTACGTCTCAGGTCATTCACACCAGCATGGACAATGACTGAGTCATATTTGTACTTGCCTTGGAGTGACCTGAGTGCTTGTGTTATGTGGTGGATCCTAGCGCCTGACAGGCTGCTCACTGTGACCCTCTCCTTGTTCAGCCTGGTGAGCAGGATGTCAGTGTGCCTGACGATAGAGTCACCTATTACAAGTGTATCAGGTGTGTTGTTTAGTCTTAAGGGCTGTGACTGTTCGGCACACTGGCTTTGTGAGATATGTGTTGCACGTGTTTTGTTTTGGGGTAGCGGCTGCTTGGGTGTCTGCTTTGGAGGTCTCTGCTGCTTCGGCAGACCTTTATTTAGAGCCTCCGAGTATGTTTTTGTGTGATTATGTGTTTGGTTTGCTGTCGTGGTAGGTCTATGTGAGACTGGAATTGTAGTGAGTGTGGTTTCCTTCTCCTCCTGACTGGTTATGCCAGTACTGAGTTGAGAGAGCTTAGCCTCCAGTTTGGCTATATTGTTGCATCTCTCACATGTGTTGGAATTTGTTGGGAGGAGGAGAGGGTTGTCTGTGTACATGAGGCAGTTGTAACATTGCCTCAAGATTCCCAGATTCACCAGCTGGACCGGAGAGGAGATTGACAACTCACCTTTGGACATGCTAGAATAATATTGGGAATTCCTTAATAATTGAAAACCAGGGCCAGTGGGGAGTGAGGGTGTAGTGCTTTTAATTTTTAGTGCTGACTTATATAATTGCTTTAGTGAGCAAGTGCCAGGTAACTTAAGTGCAATGTGTTACAGGTAACTTAAATGTCATCATTGTCATCATTAGGGAATTCTATTTTTAAACTATAAGATCTGAGAAGTAGTTTCCTTTTCACAAAGGAATAAAAATATAATTTGCTGTTTTTAATAATATATATGCTGTGGGGATGATGTTAGGCTATGGATTTTATGTGTACATGTAGTACCATTTTTGTTTTTACTGTACTGCTTATGAGTAACTCTCTGGCTGTAGATTTCCTAAAAAATAAAGGCAGTTGTCTGTATATATACATATATACAGTAAAATCCCTGTTATCCGGGACTCAAGCAACCGGCACTTTTAAGCAACTGGCCTTTGATTGGCTTATATGCCAGCATATAAGCCAATCGAAAATCACAAAGCAGAGACACTTCTGCTCAATGCAAAACAGCCCACAGTTCCATGTTGAGTAGAAGTGGCTCCTCTTTGTTATTTTTGATTGCCTTGTATGCTGGTATACGAGCCAATCAAAAATCGTAAAGCATATCTCAAGCAACCGGAACATACACTTAACTGGCATCTACCAATCCCCATGGGTGCTGGTGAAGTGAGACTTTACTGTACATAAATACATACACATATACATAGAAATGCGACAGAATAAGACTCTTTGGTCCTACTACTCTTTCAAATTGTTATAATTAATACCTTGCAGCTATATCCCTATTAATCATGTAAGGCCAATAGACAAAAATGCCTCTCAGAAGCACTGACTGGTTAAGAAACTTGCTTTGAGTTGTACAGTTTCCATCTGGAGATCAATGGAATCAAACTAAGGACAACTGGATGAATTTTATTTGAAGTTCACAGGCAACCTTCTGTAACCTTCCTTCCTTCCTGTTTTGTTTCTTCCCTTCCTTCTTAAAAGGCTCCATTGTTTTAGTTTGCCCCACCCATATAACAAGAAGTCATTCTACATATTCACCAACCATTCTATAAATAATTATTTCCTTGGGTTCAGGCTTAATCAAACCTTTTTAGATAGTAATTATGCCCCCCCCCCCTTTGTCCATCTTTAGACCGTCATTGAAATTTTACTCCTCTCCTCCCACTGATTAGATTTGCATCTCTCTCTATTTTCACCCGAAATAAATACTGTACTTCAGCTGGGTTGTCACCAGGGGTGATAAAGAGGATAATACTGCCTCTTGCATTTGTCCCTTAGGAAAGATACAATAGTATTTTGTTGGCCCTTGTCATTGACCTTTTGCATTCTTGTTGATGATCCATTGTAGTTGCAGCTCTCACTCCAGGACTTTTTATTATTTATACTGTGGGGCCAAACCCAGCCTGTATCTTGTCATTGGGTTATTCTTCAGTTAATGAAGTAGTGTATGCTTTTTTCTCAGCATAATTTTAGCTGCCATCTCTACTATAGTGCTGCCTGTGAATATAGACTCATTTTTAAATGAACTCCTCTGTGTTCCACCGCTCTCACTTTTGTGCATCTGTAAAACGGCTGTGTCTGTTCTCCATTCCCAGTGGTGTGTAATGCACACATACAGAATGGTGCAGGGTCCTGACTGACACCACTGCATCACTGATTAGTCTCCTCTCTTAATGGCATCTGTTTCCTGCATACTTCCCTTTACAGACTGTTCTACCCAGTCACACATCTTCTCCCCTGTCTACTGCCCTTAGTTTAATCATCAGCCACTTATGGTGGCTGAGCCAAAGCTTTGCAGAGGTCCAGAAAAAAAAAAAAACATCAGTTGGATAATCTCTATCCACCTGGTCTGTTATCCAGGTATGAAATGGAATCATGGTAGTTAGATATGATCTGTCCACTGTAAGCCCAACCTGGCCACAGTGTTGCAGGCTACTGCCCCCAGAAGTCTTGTCAAACTTTTTCTTATTTTCTTCACCACTAAAATAAAACTAACTGACCCATAGTTAATTGACAAGTAACTTGATACTCCCTTATGTTACAAAAGCACTGTAATGCATTTCAAGTCATTTAAGATTGTTGGCTCCATTAGAAACAGCACTTTGCTAGTTTCTCTTTTGGAGTTACTCTGGTGTCTGAGCTTTTTCCTTCCTCACTATCATACCTTTGCCTGTCTCCCTATCTGCCAACCAGCTCCATTCCCTCCTTCTTCTTTTTGAACACTGTCACAAGTAACTCATTTAGAAGTCTGTTGATGTGTTTCCTAGCACCTATTGTCCTTTTTCTGCAGTTCATTGCTTTTTATCTTCGTGTGTTCCTTCCCTCACATATCCAAAGAAGCATCAGCAAGATAGGAGAAGCAGAGAGCAAGTGGGACAGCTCACTGTAGAGGCTTTGTAAGAAGGCCACAAGAGGGATGATGTTATTAACATGAGTTGCAGTGACTTTATGCAAGAAACAAAGGAGACAACAGTTGGTGCAGGACAGAAAGAAATGTTTTGGTGACAGAATAGTTAGTCACAAATGGGATTAAGATTCTAAGCAACCAACAAAGGACACAACAAATTTCAGGGAAACTGTGCTTGGAATTTAGACTCAATAAAATGTGGCAGAAACTGACAAAAGAGATCATCAAGGGGCAGTGGTGGACTCATATTAATATGTACATATAGGGAGAAATAATTGTATTATCGTAAAGGAGACTGCTTAGGTGGCATCAAGCAGGGCCAGGAAGATGGCAGACAGCTGCCAGGAGAAGGATTTGGAGTTAACATTCTCAGAAGTGTTACCTGTACCAGAAGCTAGCACACAGATGAAGTAGAGGATTATGCAATACAGTGAGTAGCTGTAACAGCAACAGTAAATAAGAGAGAAAAGTTTGGACTTGGCAGGAGGGTGGATGGAGACATAACAATTGGACCAGCTCTATGCAAGGGCCAGACTCCATTTAAACCTGTCTAGGACAGTGGTGTTTAGAGTTCGGTTGGAAAGATGTATCTCAATGATTGTATCATCAAATTAAAATGGAAGAAGAAAGGAAAAGTGTCAGAAACAGAAAAGTGAAATAAGTGTTTATGCAGAAGACCAAATATAAAAAGATATGCAGATCTTTACAAAAAGAAAAACAGTGTGACTAGGAGTGTAGCAAGGTAGTTGTACTCTGCATAGAATGAGTCTTCATTAGGAGATGAGTAAGCTGCAAGCAGTGATATGGGAGGGGGGGGGTCGGATATTACCGAAACCTGGACCAGGGAGAAAAGGGGTTTTTACATACAGATGTCTCAGTACAGGCTGTCAGGAATAACAGAGAAGTAAACGATAGAGCATAGGTGCAATTTTTATAAAGTAGGACATTAGATGCAAGGTCTGAAAATAGGAAGAACACCAAACCAGGAATGGGTCAGGGGTGCAGCAAGTGTTAAAGTTAAGTTAATTGTGTAACTAAAAGGCTAGAACTCTGGATTTGGTCCTAACTAAAGTACAGGGTGTAATCTTCTTCTTCTTCTTTTGGCTTTTTCCTGGTTAGGGGTCACCATAGCGAATCACCTGTAACTCTTGATTGGCAGTGAAGTTTTACGGTGTTGAGTTGCCAGCTCGCCACCCAGCCTTCCACAGAAGGCACACACATGCACACAGTCACGCCTAGGGCCAATTTAGAGTGTCCAATCCACCTACAGCAAGTCTTTGGGATGTGGGAGGAAATCAGAGCACCCAGAGGAAACCCATGCGACCACAGGGAGGACATGCAGACTCCGCATAGAAAGCTCCCCCACCAAGGATCGAACCAGAGAACCTCTTGTACAACAGTGAAATCAAATGACCACTATACGTCAAATGCAGAAGCAAAGGGGAGGGAGTGCTGAAGCAATCTTTTTTTTTTTGCATTTGCTGTGAAAAAGCACTGACAAATGAGAAATAATTAATAAGAAAACAACTTACAGTGACAATTACCCAGATATGTCAATAACTTTCAGTGGCAGAAAAGAGCTGACAGAAATCTACATTGACATAAACCGAGAGTATCAACTTATGACAATGGGGATGATAAACCTTCCCTGAATAGGCAGTTGCCACATCAAAATCTAACAAGAAAAATGTTGCCAAAAGAGCTGGAATGAGACTATTGGTTATGAACTGAATTAAGTTATTTGAAACAAGACCCATTGCATTTTTCAGCATTCTGATGCAACTCACTAGTGAAATGTTTTCAAGAAAGTACTTTCTCCATCATAAAAACGTTTTCTGCCAAGTGTAGCGGCACTTAACAACAATAAATACAAATTAGGACACGTTTCTCCTTCCTTGAAGGAAAATAAAAGATTCGCTAACCATTTAGAGTTCGTCATGTTCTGCAGGAACATCGTCAGGCTCTTCATAAAGAGCTGAGGTCTGCAGCTCCATCAGGTACTCACACCTGCTTGGCTCTGTGCACGATGTTAGCACTGTCTCCTTACCACACACAAGCTTTACCAAAGTACAGGGTGTAATGAACATCCAAATTAAGGCATCAGCAGCCAGCAATAACCATGCATTGGCATGTGTTGTATTATGGATGCAGTACTCAGGTTAGTGGACAAGAGTTTGAGGAAAAGGTAAAAAGACAAAAGAGATGAAGGCTAATGTGGCTACAAAGGAATATAAGATTTGCAATTAGGACAACAGTTTGGGCCTTCACTACTGCGGTGGTGGTGCTGCGGTAGCATTGCCGCCTCATAGCAAGACGTTGTCCCGTTCGACTCTCAGCTAGAAAGTCTACTGTGTGGAGGCATACGTGAATGGGGCGTGCCTTCGTTGAAGGTTGTGCGTCAGGGCTGGTAACCCAGTATGTAAAAATCCACTACCAATCATTAGCGGACCGGAGTTCTGCTGTGGCAACCCCTAACCAGGAAAAGCCAAAAGACACAAAACAAACGATAGTTTGGGCCTTCAACAGGTAGAATAGTAGAGGTTTGAGAGGTGGAGAAAGACTAAACAAGGAATCTGACCAAAGGGCAACAAATATGGTGAGGTTAGTAAAGGCAAAACTTGCAAGGGAGCTATTATAAAGGCTCAGGAATGGAAACAAGGGATTTTTTAGCTACATAGCAGAAAGAAGGAAGTGAAGGACAAAACTGGTCAGGATGTGCATACTGGGAGATAAGTCAAAGAAAACTAGAGAAAAAAATGAAGCACTAAAATGATTTGTTTCATTTTTAACAGTGGCAATGTGATGGTTGAAGGAGAGGTTGCTGTCAATCTGTGTCCCCAGATCTCTTATAATGCCTTCAGTGTTCAATGGGCTCCCATCGATGTGTTAATTAGTGAAGCTGAGTTTTTCCCAAATGGGGATGATGACGCATTTTTTGGCATTAAGCCATGGTTTCAAAACCAGTTATTGATCTTAGTGTGGACTTTCTGTAGGATGTCTACATCACTTGGGGAGTTAATAATGGCTCCCAGCTTGCAGTTGTCTGTGAACTTGGTTAGCCAGAGTCCCTCTGTGTTGGCCTGGACTTCTGGGAAGTAGATGCCAAACAGGAGAAGACCCAGGACCAATCCCTGTGGGACTCCACTCATGACTTGGTGGCAGTCTGACTTGGAGTCCACTACTTTCACACTGTGGGTTCTATCTGTGAGCCAATTTGCAACAAACCTAGTGATATAGGGGTTGATGCCAGTTTGGTGAATTCATCAATAATTCCTGAGTGAGGAATGGTATCAAAAGCCTTGGCCAGATTGAGGTAGGTTGTATGAACTGCCTTGCCTTCATCCACAGCTCTGGTGACTGACTCAAAGAAGTTGACCAGGTTGAGCAGGCATGATCTACCTTTCACAAAACCAAATTTTGTGGGATCTAGAGTTTGTAGATTCCCTATCTTCTTCTTAGGGGTCACCACAGTGGATCACCTGTCCGCTCATGATTGGCAGTAGAGTTTTACGGTGTCGAGTTGCCAGCCCAGCGCCCAACCTTCCACAGAAGGCACACACACATGCACGCACTCACACCTAGGACAATTTAGAGTGTCCAATCCACCTACAGCATGTCTTTGAGATGTGGGAGGAAACAGGAGCACCTGGAGGAAATCCATGTGACCACAGGGAGGACATGCAGACTCTGCACAGAAGGCACCCCAGCTGAGGATCAAACCGGAGAACTTCTTGCTGTGAGGTGGCAACGCTAACCGCTGCACCACCATGGCAGCTCAGTTTGTAGATTCCCTATATCCTTGTTAATTAGGTCCATGATGATGCACTCCAGAGCCTTACATATTAGACTTGTCAGGCTAATAGGATGATAATTTCCAGGGTCTGTAGTCACTCCCCCTTTATAGAGAGGGATGATTGTAGCAGTGTGCCATTCATTAGGGACAAAGCCTAAGGTAAGGCTGTGATTCAACTGGGCACACAGATGTGGTGTCAGTTCACTTTGTAGTTCATGTAGAACACATCCAGGGATATTGTCAGGTCCCATGGAAGCTATATTCTTGGCAATGAACAATGCATATTTAACCTGTGCTGCAGTAATGCTGAGTGCCTGATATTCCTCTGGTATTGTGATTGGTCCTTTGGGGGGAGAGAGGGGTAAAGGTGGCACTGAATCTGTCAGCCAGTATGTTGGCAATATCTGTTGGCTCAGTATAGGAGGTACCATTGTGCAGTAACTCAGAGGAAACCTGAGTATTGTCATGGAGATTCTTGATATAACTGTAGAAGGCTTTGTGGTTGTTTTAGTGTCTGCCACAATTCTGCATTCATAGCTGTCTTTAGAGGTTTCGATGAGGGATCTCAACTTTTTGTTAGGCTAATAAGGGTGTTTTTCCAGTCTTGGGATTTCGCCTTTTTCTGCAACAGTTTCTTCCTTCTGTTGTAGAGTTTATTAATGGCAGGGGGCCACCAGATTGGCTTCCTTTTTTTGGAGGGGAGGGTCTTGGTCCTGTTGGGTATGACTAGTTCCATGCATTTATGTACGTGTTTGTACAGTGCATCAGTGTATGATTCAGCAGTCATGCATCTATTTTCCATTGACATGGGTGCCGTGAAGTTAGCCACTGCTGTTTTTAGGAGCTCAAAGTCAGCTTTGGAGAAGGTTTTCATGGTGGTTACCTTTGCGAGGGGTGTGGGTGAGATGTGGATTTCCATGGTGATTAGTTTGTGGTCAGCTCTAAATAGGGAGGAATTGACTATTGGTGTAGAGCAACAGTTGCCCATGTTAGTAATAACCAGGTCAAGTATGTTGCTTCCTCTAGAGGGGGTAAGAATGAGCTGGTTCAAGGCATTGGAACTGATGAATTCCAGGAAGCATTGGGCCAATGTATTGATGCATGAGTAGTTTTCCCAATTGATGGAGGGGTATTTGAAGTCACCTAGTATGAGAGTGTTGGATTGGACCCTAATAGTTTCCAGGGTGCTTAGGAATGTTGATTGAGAGTCTTGGGATATGGTTGGGGACCTATAGCAGGCTATGACCTGAATTGCCGTCTTACCCAATATTAGTTGTACCTGAAGTATCTTAGATGCGTTATGCTGGGCTTCTAGTCTGGAGGCGTGCATATCCTTTATGAATATGGAGACACCACTGCCTTTGGAGCTTCGATCTATGTTCTGGGGCCGAAAGGTGTGGAATGAGTTATAGCCTGGAAGTACAGGGGTGCTTTCTGCTGCTTTAAACCAGGTCTCCATTACAGCACAAATGTCGATGTTCTCCATTTTGAGGACTGCCTTGAGCAAATGCATCTTGAGATTTAGACTTCTAGCATTGAGGAGCATGACCCTCAGATTGCATTTATTTATAGCTGTTATGGTGGTAATTTAGTCTATGATACATCACCTAAAAAGGCACTATAGGGGTGGCAAGAGCATTAGCCAGTATCCAGAAACCTAGGGGTTGCAGATGCAGGCCATCTCTGGCAAAGCATCGAGATCTGTCAATCATGTTATCCCAAGCAGGCAGATACTGGATCCCCTTAGAATGACACCAGAAACTTAGCCAATTGTTGAAGTCAATCATTCTGCTTGTACTGTGGTATTATTGTGGGCGATGGTAGGATGCTGCTCAGGGCTAGGGTCATACCTGCCTGGGCCACATAATCTGAAAGCTTCTCCATGTCTCTTTTCATGTAGTCCAGGGAGGTGCATCTCAGGTGATTCACACCCACATGGACAGTGACAAAGTCATACTCATACTTGTTGTGGAGTGACCTGAGTGCATGTGTTATGTGTCGGATTCTGGCACCTGATAGACAGCTGACTGTTACCGTCACCTTATTCAACTTAGTGAGTGGGACATCAGTGTGCCTCACTATCGAGTCACCTATGATTAGTGTATTCAGCAGGCTGCTTTGCCTTAGGGGCTTAGTTTGAGGGGTACACTGTGTAGGTGAGCTATGTGTCTTGTGGTTTGTGCTGTGTTGTGGTGGTCAAGTACGTTTCTGCCTTGGAGGTCTCTGCTGTTTGGGTAGATTTTTATTGAAAGCCTCCACGAAGGTGGGTGTGTGGTTTGTGTTTTTAGTGTTCTGAAGGGCAATGTGTTGCATGTGGTGTGGCACAGGTGTTGACCGTCTCCTCTTGACCAGCTATTCCGGTCTTGGCTTAAGAGTGCATGGCTTCCAATTTGGATATATAAGTGCATCTCTCACAAGTCTGAGTGTTTGGAGGTAAGATGAGAGAGTTGTCTGTGTACATTAGGCAGTTGCTACACTGCCTCTGACTGCCAAAGTTTACCAGGTTAATAGGAGAAAGCACAGGGAACTGACCTTTAGACATGCCAGGAAGGGTGGTCATTATTACTAAGTAATGGAGTTGTTTCCTTATATATTCCTTTTACAGGAAAAATGTCAGACAATGTGTCTGAGTCTGTACAGAACATTGCCAAACACTTGAGGAGAAACTAATATGTAGACCTTGAAAATTTAAGGAAGAAGTATTTAGGCAGATTTTCTGAAGTTAGAAAGAAATCAAACAGTACTTACTGAAAAATAAAGAATTAGCTTGTCAAGAATGATGAAAAGAGGGAGTTGCATGAATGGCTACAGCCTGGCTACTACTAATGCTGGTCTCAGCACAGCTTCACTCTGTTGGGATATAATACTCCTTTGCTTCTTCTCTCACCAGAAGCAAAATGTTAGCACCAATCCCAATAAATGAAGCAGGCCACAGCCTGTTTGGTGATCCACAGTCTTGTCCCTGATGATGCATGGGTCTGCAGGCTTGTAGCCTTTTTCTGGTAGATGCCTCGAATAGCAACGAGACCCATCAGGTACATTAAGCACAGACAGTCAGTCTCCAACCAGAAAAAGCCAGGAATCAATGCACTCTGTTTCTACTCTTACCAGGATCAGAATATAAGCTCAGATTCCAAGCTGTCACCTATAAAGTAGTTATTAAACTTTCTGGTGATCAGTAGTCTCCAGGAAGTAATGTAGCTCCACTCCTTCTCTCACCAGGAGAAAAAGAAGCATTAATCCCAAGATGATTACTGAGAGGCAGAATGTGGGCTCTCCAATAACTGGTGGTCTTGTAATAGATGCTTAAAGGTAAAATGAAAACAATATTTTATCCTAAACACTGCAGTGTGCACTAGAGGAGTTAGATGTGAAAGTAGGTAACTTACGTTTACCTGTCTAAAAAGTTAAGTTTTAGTGGAAAGTCACTATTTTTAAAACAGCAAGATAGACTGAAAGAGAGTGGTCACTTTTGTATTCTGGTTCTATGGAATACAGTAGGATGGCCAATAAATTTAAATAGTTGAAGGGGAGTGATTTCACAAAATGATAATTTTGTGCTTACTCATACCATGCAATAAAAGCAGAGAGGAAATGAAATATATGGTCAAATTGACATAAGGGGCAGGCAACCAGAAAGACAGTGGTGTTTAAGAACACAACAGTAACTGGGTGGAAGGGTGGGAAAAAGTTCTGTCTGACTCACAAGAGACAGAGCTATGGTCTCTTTTCAAGTTTTAATATGCAGTTAAAAGCAGAATACAAGTAAAACACAGTGTAGAGAAAACAAACCGCAGTATACAAAATATAAAAAGGTAATAAAGTAATACAAAATACAACAAATGAAAAGAAAACTAACCTTTCCCTCACAGCAAACTGTAACAGAGTCTGGGTGAGCCTTTCCAGTTACTCATACATTTATATTATATGACTTACTGTACATTGAAAACCTAATATGAGTTCAAAAGTGCAATATTTTTGTTATAAATTGTATTTGTCAAATGAAAGCATAGAACAGAAATAGAAAAAAATTTAATTCATGAGAGAATCAATCTTCTTCTTCTTCTTCTCATTTCGGCTTTTCCCAGTTAGGGGTCGCCACAGCAGATCATCTGTCCCCTCGTGATTGGCAGTGGAGTTTTTTATGGTGTTGAGTTGCAGCCTGGCACCCAACCTCCCACAGAAGGCACACACTCACACCTAGGGCCAATTTAGAGTGTCCAATCCACCTATTGCATGTCTTTGGGAGGAAACCGGAGCACCCGGAGGAAACCCACGCAACCACAGGGAGGACATGCAGACTCCGCACAGAAGGCACCCCAGTCAAGAATTGAACGAGAGAACCTCTTGCTGTGAGGCGGAAATGCTAACCGCTGCACCACCGTGGCCACCCTAATGAGAGAATCAATAAACGTCTTTATTTTACGCTAAGGAATCATATACTTCTAAGCCAATTACAATTACTAAAGGAACTAAACAAGGATGCCCTTTGTCACCGTTACTATTTGCTTTGGTAATAGAACCATTTACTAATTGTATTAAATCTAATGCAAATATTAAGGGTATTCAATTCAATAATCATTTAAATTTTAAAATTCAACTATTTGTAGATGACTTTTTATTACCTTGAATGACTACAGTTGTTTGCTACAACATTATTTGAGAAAATGGAAATCTTCCAAAAGATATGTCTTAAATTTAATGACAATAAAACTAATATATTACTTATAAATTGTAACATACATAATATAAATAAAACAATTTCTCAACTGTATTGTTGTGGACAATAAAACTGAGTACCTAGGGATTATTTTATCAAATGATACTAATGATATATTAATAATTCATTACACTAATATTTTAAACAAATAAATATCTAATAAAAATAGAATATTTTTTTACAATGGAAGAAAGATTTTCCTTAATTAAAATGATTATTTTTCCACAAATATTGTATCTTATACAAGGTATTTCATTTCCTCTTTCTAAAGAGTGTATATGACAATTTAATAAATTAATGTTGAACTTTTTATGGTACCCTAATAACCTAGATTAGCACTAAGTCATCACTTAAAAGACTGGACAATAAGTGTAATCAGTCTTCCAGATATAGAAATGTATGTGCTATCATCAATTATTAAGACAATAATGTTATGGTTAAACTCTAACTATTCTGCTAAGTGGAAACAAATACAAGAATTAATTTGGTTAAAGCCAAACTACTCATTACCAGTTTGGTACAGTAAAATATTATCCAATAATTTTCTTTGGTTGGTAAGGGAATATATTTTGAAGAGCAAAAAGAGACCTATATGCTCCAGATATATAACCAGCACATTAAATATATTTAAAAATTTATGAATAAAAATCCAGGCTTTAAAACATGGTCATTTCTATTATTTCCTATAGCTTGTACACAGAATAATTTTAGCACTTTTAATGTCTCAAAAAATGACTGAACTCAGAGAACAAATTTAATATATTGGCACTAATTAATGAACTCTGAGAAAGTTCTCTCTATGGATTGCATTATGAATAGATGTGATATAAATAGTGAAATGTGGTTAGAAATACCAGCCTTTAGACAATCTATTATTAATAGACTATTAAAGTTTCTGTTCCAAAATTGATAGAATTTATGATTATTTTAGGAAATCAAACTGTTATAGGGAAAGGGTACTTATCTAAAATATATAAAGTAGTCAAAAATATAAAATTATACTATAAAGATCATAAAGATAATGTTGGGACTATTACAGATTAATTAATAATCAACTTCCTAGTCAGGAAGATAAAAAAATAATGTTAACATTTTCAAAACAAACAACCCTTTCATTGCAGTGGAGGTAATCTCATTGGAAATTGGTACATAGATCTTTTAATACTCCTCATAGGTTCATAGGTTGGTACTAGGCTATCGGCCCTAGGGCCTATACAAGCCTAGCCATAACAATTCCCTGGATATTTCTTCCCACAATATTTACTTCCATGGACCCCTGTCTAGCAGGGTGACTGACGTGACCCCGGGGTGAATTTCCTATCTCTCATCCAATTGTCAAGGTTGCTTTTGAAGAGGGCCAAGGAGGCAGTCTGCTTGACATGTATGGGCAGTCTATTCCAGAGTATGAGGAGTCTCTGGGTCAGGAATCTATCCCTCCAGCATGTTTTGTTCATTATGATGACAAGGTTTAGATCCCTGGAGCATGTGGCTCTGAGGGATTGGGATTTCTTTAAGTGGAGCATGACCAACAGCTCAAGGTTTGACATGGCCTTGTATGTTAAGCAGAGATCACTTCTGAATAGACGATATGCCACAGAGTATAGCTGGGTTTTTTTAGATGGTCAACATAGGGCATCTGCTTTAGGCCTGTGATTCTTTTAGTGAGGTATTTCTGTGGCCTTTCCAGCTGTTGCAGATGTCTTGTGAGGTACATACCAAATGGGGCATTGTACTCTATAATGGGTCTAATGAGGGAGGTGTACAGTGGGAAAATGACTTCCTTTTTTCTGGATGAGAAGCCCTTAGTGATGAGGTGTGCCACATAGAAGGATTTCCTGACTGTTGTGGCTAATGGAATTAAAAAAAGATTAAAAAAGATTTTAGATGTTTGAGATGTAAATTAAAATTAAAAGCAGATTGGCAACATTTGTTCTATGATTGTATATTGCTCAAATCATTATGGGAAACATTTAATTTTTTTCTTGCAAACTGTTTTTAATGACAAATGTAAGTTAACTATATATTTTATTTTGTTTAATGTCCTAATAATAAATGTGTTGCCAGATCAAAAAAGTCTCTCTTATGGAGTTTACTATCTATTGCACAGAAAGTAATTACTATGAATTGGAAAAATGAGACCTGCTTGGTTTAAAGAGTTCAAGAATATCACAATTAATGTTTCTGAACTGGAATTACCTACAATCAGGATGAGAACAGATAAAGTCACTTCATATTACAATTCCAGGTTAAAAGTTATATAAATATTTGGGAAAATTGTACAAATATGATATGAAGTAGAATTATAAGTTGAATCATCAATAATTGCTTTTGTTTAAGTAGACACCTATGTGAATAATTTTATTTATTATTTGATGTTGTGAAGTTTTCATTATAATATTCTTGTTCTAAAAATTGTTTTTTTCATTGTTTTGAATTGTTATATATTAAAAACTTTAATAAAAAGATTTCAGTTAAAGGAAAATGAGTAGTGGAGTAAAACAGAAGACTTAACATGGGTCCCATACTCTTTGTGTGTTACTCTCAGACATATCTGAGGAAACAGATAACTGGATTAGCTTCTTTGCTGATGATACAAAAAAGCTGCTACAGTAGAGGATAGTGGAGGACCCTAAGTAGGAATTCAGGAATGCTGAAAAAATAGGCAGAAAGGTGGCAGTAGTACTTCACAAAGTGCTACAGTTAGACCACAACAGCCCTGATTTTAAGTATGCAGTGGAACTCATGGCAACAAAGTAAGAAAATGATCTGGTGATATTGATCCCACTCACACACAGACTAGGCCACTGACACCAGAGTGAGAGGATGGCAGCAGCAGGAAATGTAATTCTGGGATGTGGGGTAGATTCCATAAGCAAAAGTGGAGGTGTTATGACAGGGATTAAAGATAGCTATGAGACCTGCGATTATTACATGTTCAGTGATAACACCAATACTATAGACTGTGTAACTGTGACAACAAAGACCCTGTAACACATAATTGTTGGAGTGTATAGACCACCAAAGTCAAGTGCAGATGACCTAGAGGAAGTTGTACATGTTTTGCATGAAACACAGGGGAGAAGAATAATATTAGCTGGGGACTTAGATTTACCAGAAACAGACTGGAATAATATTAATTCAACAATGTTAGTAAGGAAATTTTTCACAGAGTATACTCAAAAACAACAATTGCTTCAGAATGTAAAAAAAAACCCACCAGGGTCGGAGCATACTAGATATTATTTGTGTTCCCAAAGAAATTACTGTAACTTCAAGTCAAGTTTTACCACCATTGATGTGCAGTGATCATGAGATTATTAAGGTTAATTTTGTTGCTAGATAATTCTGCCAAACTGAAAGCTAAACCAATGCACAGGAGGTTAATTACAGATTATATGGAAGCAAAACAGTCACTATGTAAAACTAACTGGAGTGAGGTGTTAAGTGGAAAAACTGCAGATGGAATGTGGAAAGTTTTGAAAGAGAAATTGAGTGCAAAAAATAAAAAAAAATGTTTAATATCAGGATCTAGGCATACAATATCAGAGGGATATATTTCCATAAGAACAAGATATATAATTAAAGTTAGAGACAAAAATATAAGAAATGGAAAAGAGGTCAAACTATAACTTTGAAAACTGAAATAAACAAGCTGGACAAACAGATTAAGTATAATGTGAGACAAGGTCAAGAAAAAATTTAAGAAAATGTATATAAAGATATTGAGCATAATAGGAAACCTTTTAATAGATACATAAGATGTGGAAGGAGTAAAGACACAGATTTATAAACTGTGTGTAGATTCTAAAATTTATTTTCAGATACAACAGATTATAGACATATTTACAAAATCTTATGCAAAGCAGTTTGGCTCCACAAAAGGAGTGATAAGTTGGCCTAGTGACATCCAGGTAACCCCAGATACTAGAATCAAATTAGATTATATTGAAAAAGAATTGCACAAACTGGATCCAAACAAAGCGCAGGGAGGAGATGGAATTAGTAACAATGACCTGAGAACACTTCAGCAAGAACTTACACTACCATTATATCTATTATTCACTAGGTTATATAAATATGGGGAAATTCCTCAAAATTGAAGACATGCACTTCTTAAACCTGTCTTTAAGGGAAAGGGGAGTAGGACACACCCAGAATCATATAGACCCTTAAGTCTACTTTAATCTTGTGGAAAATTAATGGAGAAGGTATTATTGGATAAGTTATTGTCAGAACTGGATAGTTTGGGACTAGAAACCATATGTCAGCATGTATATGTGGAAAATAGATCTATTACCACCTGTCACATGATGTTCTATAACAATATAATAACAGCTATGAATGAAAAATTGATGTAATTTATATAGACAACTGCAACATTTGACAGGGTCATACACAAACACTGATCAATAAATTAGTACAACTAGGTATTGATGTACTCTTGATAAGATGGATAGCTGCATGCCTTACAAATAGGACATGGCAAGTATCATACAACAACTGGACAGGTGAAATCCTTGGTTACAGTCAGGGTGTCCCACAGGGTTCTGTCCTAGGCCCTTATTTGTTTAGATTGTATCTTTCAGACCTAACTTTTCATCCGAGGTGTTCTACAGTCTATACGCAGATGACCTGAAATTGGGTAAACTGATTACAAGTGTTACATATAAGGCATGTCTGCAAAATAACTTGACAAAATTGACCATTTGGGCACAGGAGAATAATATGCTGATAAATACATCAAAAGCTAAGCATATGAGATTTGGGAGACATAAAATGAAAGGTGAATATTTAATACAGCACACATTGATTGAAACTCTAGACTCATTTTAGGACCTAGGTATATGGGTAGATTCAGCTATGAGTTTTTTTCTAATCATATCAACCAATTGGTTAATGATAGTTATAGAACTATAGGTTGTATAAAAAGATTTATAAAGTCTAAAAAATTAAAAATAATAAAGTCATTGTTTGTTAGTTACATTAGACCCAAACTTGAGTATGGAATAACAATATGGAAACCCTGTAAGAAGACAAGCATGAGTAAACTGGAAAGAGTACAGCAGAAATATACCAAGGGCATCCATGGATGTAAATATCTAAGTTATTATGAGAGACTAAAATATCTGAACTTGTACAGTGTCTCTTATAGATATCTAAGAGGAGATTTTATTTTGGTATATAGGGCATTTAGGGACAACTACCTCTGGGAATGTTTGAGGTTATCAAAAAGTACTAGAGAATCATCAGACAACCTGCATAGAAAATTCTATAGGAATGAGAAGGGTACTAATTGGGTCTCTGACAGAGTAGCTGATGCATGGAACAGACTAACAAATTACATTAAAGAAATCACTAGTTTAGATATTTTTAAGAACAGCCTGGACACTCATTATGGGAACAAGTGTTTTGTTATATTGGCAAATTAGAAGGGTATATATTCCCGTGCTTGAAATATTTGTATGTATGTATGTCTGTATGTATGTATGTATGTAAAGGTTTTTTTGGACTGTGTCGCCTGTGTTGACCATTGAGGCCTGTCCAATACTCTATGGACTTGCTCATCTTCTTGGGTGGGAGGCTCCAGTCAATTTGTTTCCCAGGTTGTGACTTGAGTGAGCTGCACACTGGATGTGGATTTTTCATTTAAGCCCTGCCTTCCTCTGTGCATGCCCATTCACATGTTGGGGTGGTGTACACTGAGTCTTTGCAATATATAGCCAGCCTCCATGTACAGTGTAGCCAAGATGCTTTGCACCTTTATAGACTGCAACCCCCCCCCCTCCCTGGTTAACAACAGGAAATATGATAAACCTCCTTAGGAGTGACTCTGCAAGTTATGCTAAAAACTACAGACCAATAACTTACCTTCTCATGATGTATAAACTATATACTGGAATTGAAGATGACAGAGATGATAGTCACTTAGGAGAAAACTCAATCATGGTGACAGAACAAAAGGGTAACAGAAGAAAGTCATAGGGACAAAGGATCATTTGTTGTAAAATAAAGTTATAATGGAAAGCTGTAAAAGGGGGACAAATCTAAGTATGGCATGGATAGATTACAAAAAAGTATTTGATAGTATCTCATATTCATGGATAAAAGAGTGCTGAGAGATGTATAAGATGCACGCTGTACTGATCAATTACATTATGGTGGCCATGAAAGAGTGGAAAACCACTTTGCAACTAAGCCATGGTAAAGGACAAATTATTATCCCAAGGATAAAAATTCAAAGGGGGATATTCTGGGGTGACTCTTTGTCACTGCTGCCCTTTTGTATTGCCCTTTACCCATTAAGCTGTCTACTTAACAGAATAGGTCATGGTTACAATTTGGCTCCTAGAAAACAAGGAAGTGCAAAGATTCTGATCTTTTTGTGGATAATTTAAAACTGTATAGTTCATCAGACGAGGAGCTGAAGCACAACTGCAAGTGGTGAAAACTTTCTTGGATGATATAAAAATGTCATTTGGTCTTGATAAATGTGAAAAAGTAACAATTAAAGCAGGAAAGCTGCAGCACCAAGAAAACATCAGTCTGGGACAGGACTGTGATATAAAGGAATTAAGCCAGGAAAGAGTGTATATATATATATTTGGGAATTGATGAAGGATTGACAATAAAACATGAACAAATGCAAATAAAACTCAGTAGGGAATATTTTAGGAGACTAAAATTAATACTGAAAACAGCCTTGACATTTAGGAATAAAGTCCAAACTATAAACCAATTTATTCTTCCTGTTCTAACTTACAGTTTTGTGGTGACTGACTTGTCCCAAAAGGTATCGGATCAGTTGGACAGGAGAACAAGAAAAATGCTTCATGATTATCAAACAATATATAAAAATTAGTGTATACTAAGATTATATATTCCTTGTTCTGTAGGAAGTATGGGACTCCTCAAAATTGATTGCATGTATAGATCTGTGAAAAAGGCATAAATATAGTTGCAAGTAAAGAAAACTCCTGGAACAACCTCATGTTGATTAAGATGTTATGCAGGAATGGTGAAGGGCAGGTGAATTTAAGCCAAAAGAGGAAAGGTTAATATTAGTGATTCAGGAATAGTGCACTACATACATGTTGGTTTACAAGTCCATTGAACATGCGGGAGAACAGACAAGTGCAGGTTCTGTAAAATAGACTAGCAAACAGCTGAACACTTTGTTGCTGCTTGTGATACACTTATGGTAGAAGGCTTATATACTGAAAGGCATAATAATAATGTGGTAAGGCTGTTGCACTGGGGATTGTGCAAACATTACAATATTTAAGTAGCCGAGAAGAACTGGAAACATGAGCCTTAAACTGTTATAGAGAATGATGATATTTATATCATATGAGATCACCCCACCCATTACAAACATTTCAAAAAAATAGATGCAAGAAATAGTATAGTAGTCCATGAAAAGAAGACAAAAATACCATTAATCATTGAAATTGCTACACCCAGTGATTACAATGTCTTACATAAAGAGAGACAAAATGAATAATATAATATAATATAATATAATATAATATAATATAATATAATTTAATATATTATAATACAATATATTATATAATGATATAGAAAATATGTAGCTCTTTAAATGCATTCCTTTTTTAGCATTATGAAAACCATGCATATGAAATTTAATTAACTGAAAATACCTGCTGTCTCTTTGTTATGCACTGGATGAGTTAGAAGACATCTTCAGGACTGGGACAAGTCATCATGTATTTCCTGGCTATAATCTGTTAATGGGAAGTTCCAGCTACCTGCATAGGCTCAAACAAAATCAAGAAATAAGCTTCCTCTATATGAAACCATTCCATGAATCTCTTTATTTATTTGTTTTACATTTGTTAACAAGGGAAGCCTGACTGAGCACAAAGACCCCTTTTCAGAGTTGGCCCGTGGAAATATGCTTCAGTACGTGCAGTATAAACAAAATCTTTTAAGCTATGCAGTATCAACAATATCAGGCAGAATACAATTAAAATAAATTTTACAGTGTCAAAATAGATAAGATAGTGGACAGATGCAGCCCTTAAATGCTTTATCCCATCCATGGGTCCCCTCAAAGTATCTATGGTATGGTCCAAGTTATTTTCATTAAGGGCTAATATATAATTATTGACCATGGGATGGATAAGGCTAATCTATAACCAAATGAGACTTTAATTAATAGTATGCCATAGACTTCACCTAGTCACAGTGACTGCCAGGATTTATGACACCATATGGTCTGGTCTAATGCAATGCCCTGCCATGGATAAGCTTTAATGTCTAAAAATGAATGGTATAATTTTAGCTGCAAGTATAGCCTACCTCTAAATATTTGTTTTTAATCAGTAATCACTGGTTCATCCCTAATAATAAATATCTCCTCCCACACATATGATCCCTAAAAATGTTAAAGACTAAATTAGTTACTTCTCAACTGTCTGCTAAGAACAGAAAGGAGATGCTAATGTAATGAATTGCAATGTAGATAGCTGTACAACAAAGTCTCTTAGTTGTTTTACCTCACAGGAGGCAGATGGAGCTAGGTGCCTATAAATAACAATGGTTTTTATGGCCAAAAGTATTAAACCCAGGCTAACTACGTCCCCATAAATAGCAATGGCTGGCATGGCCCTAAGTATCAAGCCTAGGCCAACCCACTTTAAATTTTACTCCTTGTCTGGGGCTTTACCTTTGTCCAACATTAATCACCCCAAATATTGTATATTCAAGCAGCATGTACTACTTTTGATGTGCTTAAAGTTAGACACACAAACCACGTGTTCCATAACACACCTTTACGAAAAAGTGTACCCATAAAAACACCACTTATTACATATTTTAGAAAGGTTAAACCCATATACATATCAGTTCCCTTAGTAAAACTTGGAACACACCTAGCCTGAGGGGCGGCTTGTGCTATAGGACTGCAGCCCCCCCTGCTGTAGAAAGAAGAAAAAAACAACAACAAAAAAATCATTAGTCCTGGAACTCTGCCCATGTGTGCTTGGACCTGGAACTCTAGACTGCTGAGTCAGCAGTCCAGATAGGGGAGAAGGCATCTCTGCCCTGCAGATGCCCAGAAGTCTATGCGGTGATGACTGCATAGAACCGAAGAACTCTGGACTGCATCGTCTGCAGGCTGGAGCCTACTGGACTGCATCATCTGCAGGCTGGAGCCTATCAGCTGGGAGGACAGTTGAGCCTATAAAGGGGGTGGATGCTACAGTCCTTTTTGGCGAAGATACCTAGTAACTATGAACCTGTTATCAGTTTGCCATCCATTCCCTGTTGCAATATTACTAGCAATTTATTCCTCAAGGGCAACCAGCACTTTATTTGTAGATGAAACAATGAAATATAAAGTTGTTTGCTAGCAGCAACCTCTCATTAGTTACAGATCTCTTTAATGTGGAATTATTTAGATGACTTTTACTTCTTCAGAGATTGTGCATATTTACTGATACTGGTGGACTGTAGAAGTTTGAATACACTTTTATGATGGAAATGTTCTGAATTGGGCAGTTTTGTCATTATTGGTGCATGCATTTTGTTTCATTGTTTATGGGAAATATGTTCAAAACAATAAATTTCAAATGCCTTCTAACAACTGTACTGTATTGTACAAGGAAAATAATTTAATACAATCAGGAAGGTGTATCAAAGAGCACATATATGTTTCATTTGCAAGGGACCTATGATTTGAATACAGCCCAAAGTTAATCTTTATCTGCCACTGGCAAAATATATTTTCTTTGAATGTGGGTTTCAATGCTGTTTCAATGAATGTGAGTTTCAAGGGCAGAGAAGTTTTAATGCTGCCTATTTTCATTGTGAGGCTGCATTGTTTTGTTTAGCAGATATCTATTAGTGTTTGTGCTGTAAAATGCAAAATAAAACTTTAAAATGAAATCCAAATCATCGCAGAAGTAAAGCAGTATGCACATTACAGTGTTTATGGTAAATGAGGAGAAATAACCTAGGAATGGGACATTGGGATGGCTGCAGGGGGGGGGGTGGCTCCATTCTACCATGATTTTGTGAGGGAGGAAGGGCAGCAAACTCAAAGACAGCCCCAGCTGAACTATACCCTCATCTGTCCAGATTTTTGCAGAATGAACAGATTTTTGCTTCTTATTTTTGGTTTGTTCCTCATAAAAGTTGTGGTTTTCTGGCAAATCATTTAGGAATGAAGTCATTAAATAATGACAGACATTGAGTTTCAAACATCATAACCTTCAGAATAATGCATGCTAAAGCAAGACCTGTTATTCTATCAACTGTCTTAAGTTTATACAAGAGCAATTTTTAGTACTGTTTGTATGTTCCCCCAATATATTTGGCCTTGTCCAGATTTCCTGCATTAAGAGGTTGAGAGGTATATGCAAATAAATCACTTTATAGAATTAGGAATATCCAAACCTATTAACTGTCCCCAATTTTGGCTCAAAATGTTGCTCTCCCCCTAATAATCTCTCCACAAAATGGCAATTTTGGAAGGAAACTTGGAGGGTTTACAATTATAAATAACTGTAATGATCAGAGTTATAGATTACTTTTATTTCAGAAATGCATGTAGATTCTCTTATTTTGTCAGCTGCTCAAGTTAACAGTACTAATATTAAAAAGGTGTCCCTTCTTTGACAGGTTCCCAGCTGTATTGTGTGGCAATTTTATATTTTTGCATTACATTTTTGGTCCATTTTTCATAAAATTGTGGTTTTCTGGCAAATTAGTAGCAAACCATTAAAGACTGAAGTTAGAAACTAATGGCAGACATTTGAGTTTCAGATTTCATACCCTTCAGAAAATTCATACTAATGCAAGACCTACTACTATTCTATTATCTTTCTAAGTTTATAAGAGCAATATTTAAAAATTGTCCTTATTTTTGCCCTATGTCCTACTTCTATGTATGGCTTTGTCCAGATTTCTTGCTCTGAGGTTGAGAGGTATGAGTGTCAGAGCCATCACCATCAACCAGAGACATTTCAAATTGTGGCATACTTGTTGCACCGCACTTCCCCATGTAGTGACTTTGGATGTGTCCAAGTAAGGCAAGGAGCAGTTATGCAGTATAAGTGCACAGAGTATTCCCCCATTCAAGGTAGGCACAATTACAACAGTGGCTTTTCATCTGTCCTTGATTTTGCAGAATGTTCTGATTTTCTGTCATATTTTTATACTGTTGATTTATGCGTCTTATTATTCAGAAAATGCATGTTGTCGCAGTGTCCTGTTGCTCTCTATTTAAGTAGTAATGCTTTAATGACCATCAGGTAAGCTTGTCAGAGATTGTAAGATGCAAGTAAGCTTTAATAAGCATACTGTTAAATAACTAACAACACTGAAAGCCTTTTTGTTGTTGCCATGCAGAGAATATTTACATAACTAGATAATGTATAAGCCTTAGGTATTGAAATGCATATGACAGTATTTGTAATAAATGACAGGATTACAGTATTTTCAGAAGCTCATTACATTTGCTGGAGACTTGCAGTCATCTTTGCAGGCTTTACCTGTAAACTAAACTGCCAATCTATCATGTGTGGTCCATAACTTGTGCAGTGATCCTTTAAGCAATTTATCTTGAGCTTGTTTCTTGTTTGCTGTTCATTTTTTACTTTGATCAGGTCTTCCCCATGAAATAAGTAGATAGTTGTTGTCAGGCAGCAGGTCTTTTTTGGATAAGAAACATTTTTACAAGTGGGGGTATCACAGAGATTGCTACTTTCAGCATGTTTCCTGATAATTTTATAAAGCTGAATATAAATTATAATTAGAACTGCAGTGCAAGGAGAAGTGGTTTGAGTTGAGTGCTGCTTGTTTTTTATTATACTTGATTTTGACTGGCATTCCAGTAATATATTTAAAAAGTAATTTATTTTTTCATGCCTCACAACCTTTGCATTTCCATCTAGATATTAAGTAAGCTGTCATGTAACCAATGCAGTGAAATATTTTTTTCTTCTACACTCCATTTTGTCTTGATTGGACTTTTGTAATGACAGTTTGGCACCTAGGGCAGCATATTCAATTAAAGTTCCAGTTGTTGTTGTTTTGAGCATAGCTCCACCCCTTTCTGTTTGGCCACTTCCCTTCCCATTGACCCCACTCATTCAGCTGTCTCCTGCAGCCCCCCTTTAATTTGAAGTCACCAGCCGCCACTGCCTAGCCTTAGATCCCTTAAAGCATGCCAAATCACATTTTGAACAACAACAGTTCCAGGTGTAACTATAGAATTTAACCTAAATCCATGATCTCCCTAGCTGATCCCTGCATATAGGAACATGAACATTTTTAATTTAAAGAAACTTATGGGTTTCATCTGACATAAATAACTGCTGGGTTGTAGGAATTTTTAAATTCATTTTTAATGTTCTTATTAATAATCCTTGACTAGGAACCTGCAAACCAGTTGCAACACTGAATTTCCTTGAGTTGACACATTCACCATGGGGTCTAAGGCATACATGGATGAATGGACAGCAGTATAAAGAAAGCATCTTATATGTTCTGCCTGAAGTTTACCCACTATAAATAAATAAAATTATTACTAACAAAGCTTTATCCATAAGCTTTTAGCTGGTACCCACATGAACGACAATATCACCTTCCATTTCCCCAACTAGAATTTACCATTTTATTTTAAACCCACTAACCAATTTGCCCCTCTGGAGCTAAAAGTCAGATACATGAGCCACATGGTCCATAGCATACCTAGTAAAAAAAAAAAACACGGCAATACATGATGCATTATCCCATAAAAATCTGAAAAAAACAAGAAGCACAGTTGAAAGCGCCACAAACTCTCCATCCAAAAATAATGGCTGTCCAGGATGATGATATAAATTTGGATAGTATTTAAAATACTAGTCACAGTACTACAAGAAAGCAAAAAGGCTGCACCAAGATTTATTTACTGTTAAATATATGTTTTTTTATATTGATGGTATTTGATTGCTTTGCACTTTAATAGATCAGATGTGTAGGTAATTGACTGATATGCATTGCAATAAATCAGATGTGTAAACTGAAAGACTAATAATCACAAAAGGGTTAAGCTTTGTAAGGGGAGCACCTCCCATGACCAGCCTCTTGACTCAGCTCCAGCCTCCTTCCGGGAAAGACACACTCAGGGAGGGAGGAGTGTTTCTAAATCATATAAGCTCATGAAGGATCTTTAGATTCAGAGCAGTGCTTATCTGCCTTAGCAATCAATAAAACATTTTTGAAGACAAATGGCTCCTGAGATTTCTGCAGCTTCAAAACGTTAAGTTTAATAATTGCTGTAACTTTCGGCAGACTACACAAAACTGGGACTGAGGTTCCCCTATGAATAACAGCACCACCAGAAAAATAGAAAGAAGCTATCTTGGAAATCAGAACCACCCCTACAGTGACTAGATACCATCCTTGGTCCCAAAAAGGCTATATATATATATATATATATATATATATATATGGTTCCCATTCAGAAGCCTGAAACATCATAAGCCTGAAAATCCAGAATCCTGAAAACTCAAAATCCTGAAAGCCCAAAATCCTGAAAGCCCAAAATCCTGAAACTCAAAATCCTGAAAACACAAAATAGACATACTGATGTCATTGTGGCTTTGCTATTGTTAGCCCTGTGGTGTTAGGTCATGTGTTGGGGTCAGGTAAGTGTGCGGTTGGTTTTATGTTAGGGTTAGGGGCGGTTTAAGTGAGTTAGGGTTAGGGTGCAGTTTAGGCATGTATGCAATAGTGACAAATATTGGGGTTAGGGGCGGTTTAAGTGAGTTAGGGTTAGGGCGCGGGTCAGGTGAGTGTGGGTTAGTGACGGACCTTAGAGTTAGGGTTAGGGTCAGGGTCAGTTGGTAGATATTAGTGTCTTTATAGTGACATATTAGCATTATTTGTGTTTTCAGGATTTTGAGTTTCAGGATTTTGGGCTTTCAGGATTTTGAGTTTTCAGGATTCTGAATTTTCAGGCTTTTGGTTTCAGGATTTTGATTTTCAGGCTTATGATGTTTCAGGCTTCTGAATGGGAACCATATATATATATATATATATATATATATATACGTAATTAGCGGGACTGGGGGCTTACCTCCTGCATAAAATACTGTTTGTGTTTTTTTCATTGCTTTTTTGTTCAGTTTTTTTGGATCAACACACACACAGACACACGCGCACACACACACACACACACACACACACACACACACACACACACGCACACACACACACACACACACACACACACACACACACACACACACACACACACACACACACACACACACACACACATCATTATAATCAACAAAGGAAATTTAATTCAGTAAAATTTAAGTAAAAATAAAAAGGTGACAAGGCACATACTTTTAGAACAGATTATACCTAACTGATTTTACAGGCACAGTTTCAAGGTTTCAAGTTAAAAAGCTTCAGAAAAACTAGTTATTCATGTCATTATACTTTAACCTATTCAAAATAAATATCCCAGCATGTTTAATTTTGTCTAAAGCCTTGAAACTGGCTTCACTAATAACCATTGTAACCTTATCACTGCCAATAAACTTAAACTGGCAACCATTCATTTTTAGTGTGATATATTTTATGCCTTTGTTTTAATGTAATTCCTGATCTCATATTTATGTTCAGAAGTACTTGATTTTAAACTTTTTAAGGTCTTTCCTTCATAATAAGCTCCACATGTTAAACTGCTAAAAATAATATTTTTTCAGCTGTATGTAATTAATATCCTCCTTTCATAATCATTATGATTGTACAGCACCTTTAAATGTTTATGTGTTTCTTTTTAACATTACATGCTTTGCAGTGGTAACTCAGTACTCAGCCCTTAGAGTGAGTTATCCCAAACATAATTTTCTGTTTTTTTTTTTTTTTTGACAGTTTCTAATAAAAGACACTCTACGTTACAGCCCACAGAAAATGAAACCTTGTTGGTCTGTTATGACTGGCTGCATATGAGGTAATTATAGTTTTGATACAGCTTCTTGAAGAAAATGTATGACACTGGTAATTAACCTAATCTGTTTTATAGTCCCATTATTTTATTTGCTCAATGCTGCAAATAAATGCTGTACAGTCCAACAAATACTTCCTCCTTTATTGTCTCCATTTCATTGATAAGGCTACTTTTTACAATAAAATGCTTCATTCCAGCTCTGATTACTAGTGTATACGTTTTTTAAAATATTTCTTTATTGTGTGCAATGAGATGTGCTGCAATTTAGTTACTTAAATGACACACTTATCATGGTTTATAGTTGAATATTTTGTTCAGTGGATGTCAAGTTGGCTTATTTCTTTTTACTTAAGCCTGATCTTTTAGCAATGAAATAGTACACTGTCCAGCATGCACTTTAAGCCTGAATCCAATTTCAAAAATATTGTGTGGAAGGGTAAGAGTCTGGCTAATACACATGCAACTTGGGAAAACAACAAAAGACCAGGATCGGGAGCTGCAAACACCAAGACCTTTAATAAAACCATAAAACGTAATAAAATGTAATGAAACAACTCAATATAATTAAGCGCTTTTCGTCTAGTTAATAACTAGACTTCATCAGATAACGTTGAATAAATCACGTTTTAGTTACATACTCTCTCCCCCTGCCCTATTCCTTAATTGCTTAATGAATAACAAATTATACAATCCTTTCCAATACAAAGTACACTGAAATGGTAGAGTACATGTAATGAATTTAAAGGCTGCCCATTTTCTAAACTTCTGTTTGTCATGTAAGGCTGGAAAAACATAATGTAAGTGCTGGGAAAACATAATATAAGTGCTGGAAAAACATAATACATGCTTCCAAATTTCACATATGGTTTTCCTTGCCAAAGTGTAATAAAATTATAATTAAAATAAATAATGAGTTAAAGACAGTGATTCTACCAACAGCACACTCTACTCAAAGCAAAAAACAAAGATGTAATTAATTGTGTATGTACACACATATATATTCCCATTTGTTGTGCGTGTTTTTGTAGGTATTTATATAGGTGTTTTTATGTGTGCCTATAACTTTCCTCAATGTCTACTGGTTACAACTTTCCTGACTGGTGCTTAGTGACATGAATGGCTCAAAATGAAATTAAACCTACTAAAGAAGTCACTGTACTGAAAAACTGCTTAATATTTATCTAGTTAAATTCTTCAGTCTTAACAGGCACTGAATAGAGCATGTTTCATTTAAGCCTGGATAGTGACAGGTGTCCAAGCGAATTTGCCACATAAGCTCCAGTCTCTCTAATAGTAAGGACCTTGGTTCACCCTTTATGTCTTTAATGATGTGGTCTATAACTCTAAATTTAAAATTGTGAGTGGGGTACGAGTTGACATGGTTCGCTAGAGCATTTTTGGTTTTGCCTTTCCTGATATTATATGTATGCTCATATACTCTCTCCCTCAGTTTGCAGACGGTCTTCCCGGTGTAGAATATGGGGCACAGTTGGAATTGGGCTAAGTAAACAACAAATGTAGAATTGCAGTTAAATCTGCCGGATGTTGTGGAGTAACGTCTATCCCTGATGTAAAAGATGTAGCCTATGTCCATGAATTTACAAAAATTACAGGATTCACATTTTGTCATACCAGGATGCCTTATTAGACCCTTGTGACAGGATTCAAGTAAATTCTTAAGATTATTCCCTCTCCTGAATCTGAAAGAAGGGGTACACCTTATTTTTTTACGGAGGCAAGAGTAATTGCTAAACAAACCCCAGTTTTTCCTAATTATGGCTTGTATGTCTTTGCTTCCTGTAGTAAACATTAATATGAAGCTGATTGGAGATGTATTTTGATTTTGGATAGTCAAACTGGTCTTGTCCCTTTTATCCCCTTGTCTACTCAAGGCTAATGTCCCTCCTAGTAATGGGATATATATCCCATTGGTCCTTTTGTTAAGGACCTCACCAGTGATTTCTAAGATAGGTTCATCAGGGTAACCTCTTGTGGTAAACATTTTACCAATTTTTTCACATTCTTTTATGAAATCACTCTCAACTTTCACCATCTTAGCAGCCCAGACTAATTGGCCCTTTATTACTGACTTTTTTTGATGGAATGGATGTGAGCTGTCATAATGTAGATATGTGTTTGAAAAAGTGCTCTTCCTATGTATACTAGAAGTCTGTCGCCTCTGGGCCCTGTCTTTTACTGATTTGATATCTAAATATACTATTTCACTTGGGTGAAATGTGTAAGTGAACTCCAGAAATTCAGTAGTTTGATTTAGGCATTTAACAAATTCACCCACTTCGTCCGAGTTGCCCATGAATCAAATAGTAATAACAACACTGAAATTTTGGTTGGGCATTCTTTAGATATAAGTTAAAATATTGTCTGTAATAATTGTATGCAAGACAGGCCTAATCAGGATATGACTGCACATGATACTGGTGTCTATGGTAATAAGGCCACTGAATGTAATAAGCAGACCAAAACTACACCTGTATTAGTCACTAACATTAATAGGGACTTCAACATTTACAACTTTACTGAACTTGCCATCAGTGCCAGCTGACTTAGTAAAAACCATCATCAACTTTAAGTTGTTCATCAGGAAATTAAATTTACAGGTCTTTTTTAACACAGAGCCGAGACCCACATCAGAATACCATTTAGCTAGTACTTTCAACCCCCTGGTTAATCCAATAATTTCAACATTCGAAAAAATGCGTGAAATTGACTTGAGAAGTGCATTACCTGGTAAAACAAAACATAAGAAAAATACAACAAGAGAGGACTGGGATGCCTTTATGAAATTCAGACAATTACCAGTCAGACTCATGAAACCAGATAAAGGGGGAGGGTTTGTCATAATTAGCAATGACTTATATGCTCAGAAAATGAATAAATTACTGAACACAGACACTCATGCTCCAGTTAGTTTAAATGAAGTCAACATAGCACATAAAAATATAGGAGACTTTTTAAACGACCTATTTATAGAACAACTAGTCGACATGTCCCTGTTGAATTACTTAACAATGTTGTCCCCTAGAACACCAGTATTATTTGGAGTCCCTAAAATCCACAGATCTTTGGTTGATCCACCTATGAGGCCATTAGTGGATGCCTGACAAAGCTTTACTTACTCTATAGCAAAGGTAGCAGACAGCATACTGAAAAAATGCCTAAGAGATGAGGGTCAGATCTGTAAGGACTCTTGGACCTTCCTATCCAAATTAAACAAACTACCATATTAGGAGGATTTTAACTTCCTAACCATCAATGTAAAGGACCTATATACTTCAATTCCACAGATGGAGGGTATTGAACTGACTGGCTGTTTCCTCAGGGGAACAGGGGCCCCTATGACCAAAATTAGGGTTGTGAGTGTTTTGCTGGACATAACTCTAACTAATAATTACTTTTTATTTGATAATTTTTATTTGCAAAAAGTCCGGGTAGCAATGGGGTCCCCATGTGGGGCCAGCTTTGCAAACACAAGTCATAGCTTATTGGGAAAGGAGTACATCTTTAAGAAAGACAACCGATGCAAACAGATTTACTACTACACCCGTTACTTGGACGATATTTTTGTCATATATAAGGGCAACTCGGACGAAGTGGGAATTGGTTAAATACCTAAATCAAACTACTGGAAGCCATGGTGGTGCAGCGGTAGCATTGTCGCCTCACAGCAAGAGGTTCTCCCATTCGATTCTGGGCTGGAGCACCTTCTGTGTGGAGTCTGCATGTCCTACCCGCGGTCGAGTGGCGTTCAAAAGACATGCGTGAATGGGCGTGCCTTCGTTGAAGGTTGGGCATCGAGCTGGCACCTCGGCACAGTAACAATCTACTGTCAATCATTAGTGGACTGGAGTTCCACTGTGGTGAACCCTAACCGGGAAAAGCTGAAATAAGAACAACAACCTAAATCAAACTACTGAATTTCTGGAGTTCACTTGCACATTTCACCCTAGTGAAATAGTATATTTAGATATCAAATTAGTAAAAGACAGGGCCCAGAGGTGACTGACTTCTAAGCTTCTGAGCCCCCCAAGCCTTTCTGTGTTGGAGGGAAGCCTTCTAGCTTATCAGTGGAAGTGGTAAGCACTACATAGCCTATCTACCACAAGAGTGGTTTCTGGTCCAGAAATTGTAGTTTATTGGCTGTTTGGCAATTTTTCCATCTCTTTCAACTTACTGATTTAAAAGCCCACGTTTGCGCTCATTTCCCACCTTTCCTGTAACTAGTCTAATCCAGATACAGATTTGCTGTATCTAGGACTGCTTGTACACTTCTGAGCCCCCCAAGCCTTTCTGTGTTGGAGGGAAGCCTTCTAGCTTATCAGTGGGAGTGGTAAGCACTAGGTAGGCTATCTAACACAAGAGTGGTTTCTGGCCCAGAAATTGTAGTTTATTGGCCGTTTGGACAGTTTTTCCATATCTTTCAACTTTCTGGTTTAAAAGCCCATGTTTGCACTTGTTTCTCACCTTTCCTGTAACTAGTCTAGTCCAGATACAGATTTGCTGTATCCAGGACTGTTTGTAAGCTTCTGAGCCCCCAAGCCTTTCTGTGTTGGAGGGAAGCATTCTAGCTTATCAGTGGGAGTGGTAAGCACTAGGTAGCCTATCTACCAGAAGATCCAGGTACAGATTCTTAGTTTTAAAACTTGAATTTGCTTATTCGTGCTCAGCATTTGTTCAGACCTTGTTGTTAGTACTAAATAAACTACAAATTACTACAGCACTCAACCTTCCTCTTTACCTAGAGGAAAACAATTTTGTATTTACTTTCCTCACTTGCTTAGAGAAAAACAGCTCTTATACTCACTTTCCTCACTTGTCTAGAGGAAAGTAGTTTTTTATTCAGGCATGTCCTAGGGTCAGCTCCCAGTGTTCTCTCCTGTCTATCTGATGAATCTGGGCATCTTGAGGCAATGTAGCAATTGCCTCATGTACACAGACAATCCTCTCCTCCTACCACCCAACACTACAACTTGTCAGAGATACACTTATCTAGGCAAACTGGAGGTAAAGCTCTCTCCAATCAAGACTGAACTTGACAGTCAAGAGGAGAAGGTAAACACTTGCACCATACTACACTCATCACATAGTCCCACTAAACTTACACCACCAAAATCCACACCTAGAAACACAAAAACATTCACAGAGGCTCTCAATAATAATCTGCTCAAGCAACAGAGACCTTCAAAGCAGAAATGCAAGCAACCCCCCCAACACAACCCAAATGACACATAGCCCACAGACTCAGTATGCCAATAAACCACAGCCCATAAGGCAAACCAACGTACCCAACACACTAGTTCATAGGTGACTCTATAGTCAGGCACACTGATGTCCCACTCATCAGGCTAAACAAGGAGAAGGTTACTGTCAGCTGCCTGTTGGGTGCCAGGATCTGCCACATAACCCACGCACTCAGATCACTCCACAACAAGTACAAATATAACTCAGTCTTTGTCCATGTTGGTGTGAACGACATGAGATGTACCTTCCTGGACAACATGAAAAGAGACATGGAAGAGCTCTCCAATCTTGTAGCCCAGGCAGGTATGACCCTAGCCCTGAGTAGCATCCTACCATCGCCCAGAATGATACCGCAGTACAAGGACAAAATTATTGACTTCAACAATTGGCAAAGCTTCTGGTGTCATTCTAAGGGGATCAAGTATCTGTCTGCCTGGGAGCAACATGGTTGACAGACCACGATGCTTTGCCAGAGATGGCCTGCACCTGTCATCCCTGGGATTCCAGATACTGGCTAAGGTACTTGCCGCCCCTATAGTGCAAGGTTCAAATGACAAATTCACCACCATAACAGGAACAAGCAAGCAAAACCTGAGGGTAATGCTACTCAATGCAAGAAGTCTAAATCTCAAAATGCACTCACTCGAGGTATTCCTTAAAATGGAGAACATCGATATCTGTGCAGTGACTGAGACCTGGTTCAAGGCTGCAGAGGGCACACCTGCATTGCCAGGCTATAACTCATACCACACGTTTTGGCCATCTAACCTGGACCAGAACACCATAGGTGGAGGTGTGTCCATATTCATTAAGGATATCCACACCTCCAGGCTAGTTGCGCAGCATAATGCATCTGAGGTTATCCAAGTGCAACTAACTCTGGACAAAACTGCAATCCAAATTGTAGCTTACTACAGATCCCTCACCATGCCCCAGGATTCCCACTTTTCTTTTCTTGATATACTGGAAAATATTAGGGTTCAACCAAACACCCTAATAATGGGCGATTTCAACTACTCCACCATTAACCAGGAAAACTACTCATGTACCAACTCCTTCGCTCAACGCTTTCTGGAATTCATAAATTCCAGTGCCCTGGATCAACTTATCCACACACCCACCAGGGACAACAATATCCTAGACCTAGTCATTACCAACATGAGTGACCGGTATACCACACCTGAAATCAACTCCTCGTTGGTTAGATCCGACCATAAGCTAATCACCCTAGATATCCGCATCCCGCCCCCACACACCATTAAGGAAACCATGGTAAAAAATTTCTCCAAAGCCAACTTCATGCTTCTTAAGACAGAAGTGGTGAAATTCATGACACCCATGCAGATGGACAATACAGTTATGACTGCTGAATCCGACACAAATGCATTCTATAAGCACTTACATGAGTGCATGGATCGTGCTATCCTAAACAGAGCCAAGATGCTATCCTCCAAAAAAGGAAGCCAATCTGGTGGACCCTGCCATAAACAAACTCTACAACAGAAGGAAGAAACTGTTGCAAAAGAGAGTAAAATCCCATGAGTGGAGGAGCTGCCTGGTCAGCCTCAGTAAGAAGTTGAGATCCCTTATAAGATCCTCCAAAGCTAGCTATGATTCTAAGGGCAGCCACAAAGCATTTTACAGCTATGTCAAGAATCTCAATGGCAACATCCAGATCTGCTCTGAGTTACAGCACAACGGCATGAAAATTACAGAATGAACTGATATTGCCAACATCCTGGCAGATAGGTTAAGTGCTAACTTTACCCACCTCTCACCCCCTAAAGGGCCCATATCTATACATGAAGAATGCAGAGTCCCTGTAATCACATCTATGCAGGTAAAAGCTGCACTCTCTAAAACCAAAAATACAGCATTCATGAGACCAGACAACATCCCAGGCTGTGTTTTACATGAACTTCACAATTAACTGGCTCCCCACCTAAGCACCATGTTCAATCATAGTCTCACGTCAGGCTTTGTGCCCACTGAATGGCACACAGCAGCAGTTATCCCACTTCACAAAGGGGGAGCCACCGCTAATCCTGGGAACTATCGCCCTATTAGCATGATGAGCCTGGTCTGCAAGGCCATAGAACGTATCATCATGGAACTCATAAACAAAGACATTGGTAACTTCCTAACTCTGGACCCCACTCAGTTCAGGTTTGTGAAAGGCGGATCATGCCTTCTGAACCTGATCGACTTCTTTGAGGCAGTCATCAAAGCCATAGACAAGGGTAATGTGGTTCACACAGCCTATCTTGCCCTCGCCAAGGTGTCTGACACCATTCCCCCATTCTGGAATTATAGATAAACTCACTAAAATAGGTATAAATCCCTACGTAACAAGATGGGTTGCCAACTGGCTCACTGACAGAACCCACACTGTAAAAGTTGCAGACTACAAATTTGACTTCAAATGAGTGACAAGTGGAGTACCACAGGGTTCAGTCCTGGGACCTCTCCTGTTTGGTATCTACTTCTCTGAAGTACAGGCTAACACAGAAGGCCTCTGGCTAATGAAGTTTGCAGTTGACTGCAAACAAGGAGCCATAGTCGAGCCCCCAAATTATGTGGACATCCTACAGAAGGGCCTCAATGAGGCAGATGCCTGGTGTCAGAGGCATGGCCTCAAGCTCAATGCCAAAAAGTGCACTGTCATCCCCTTTGGTAAAAACTCTCTACCGATGAACTACCACATAAATGGCAGTCTACTTAATGCCGAATGTGTGATGAGACCTTGGGACCCAGATGGACATTAGTCTCTCCTTTGATAATCACATTGCCACAGTAGTCAGGAAATCCTTCTATGTGGCACACCTCATCACAAAAGGGTTCTCATCCAGGAAAAAAGAGGTAATTGTTGCCCTCTACTCGGCACTCATTAGACCCTTTATAGAGTACAATGCCTCTTTTGGAATGTACCTCACAAGACATCTGCAGCAGCTGGAAAGGCTGCAGAAGTACCTCACAAAGAGGATTACTGGCCTCAAAAAAGATGCCCTACACTGACTGTCTCAAAAAACTCCAGCTTTCCTCTGTAGCATATCGCCTACTCCGAGGAGATCTCTGCCTAACATATAAAGCTATGTTAAACCCGGAGCTGTTGGACGTGCTACACCTTAAGAAATCCCAATCCTTCCAAGCTACACGCTCTAGGAACCTAACCCTTGTCACCACAATAAACAGGACATGCTGGAGGGATAAATTCCTGGCCCAGAGACTTCCTATAATCTGGAACAAGCTACCCATCTATGTCAAGCAAAGTTCCACATTAGCATTCTTCAATAAAAATCTTGATGAATGGATGGGAAATAGGAAATACACCCTGGGGATCACTTCTGTGGCTCTGCTCAACAGGGGCATAGGAAATTAACTTTCTTGGGTGGCGTAAGCCAGGGAACCTTGTTGGCTAGGCTTACTTAGGCCCTTGGGCCAATAGCCTAGTGCCTACCTGTGAACCTATGAACCTATTACTAGGAGGGACATTAGCCTTGAGTAGACAAGGGGATTTAAGAAGCAAGACTAGTTTGACTAGCCATAATCAAAATATGTCTCCAATCAGCTTCATATTAACGTTTAGTACAGGAAGCAGAGACATACAAGCCATAATTAGGAAAAAGTGGAGTTTGTTTAAAAATGACTCTTGCCTCCATGAAAAAATAGGGTGTACCCCTTCTTTCACATTCAGGAGAGGGAACAATCTTAAGAATTTACTTGAATCCTGTCACAAGAGTCTAATAAGCCATCCTGGTATGACAAAATGTGAATCCTGTAATTTTTGTAAATTCATGGACATAGGCTATACCTTTCACATCAGGGATAGTCGTTGCTCCACAACGTCCGGTAGATTTAACTGCAATTCTACATTTGCTGTTTACTTAGCCCAGTGCCAACTGTGCCCCGAATTCTACATTGGGAGCACCGACCGCAAACTGACGGAGAGAGTATACGAGCATACATATAATATTAGGAAAGGCAAAACCGAAAATGCTCTAGCGAACTATGCCAAAGTCATACCCCACTCACAATTTTAAATTTAGAGTTATAGACCACATCATTAAAGACATAAGGGGTGTATCAAGGTCCTTACTATTAGCAAGACTAGAACTTATGTGGCAAATTTGCTTGGATGCCTGTCAATATCCAGGCTTAAATGAAACATGCTTGATTCAGTGCCTGTTAAGACTGAAGAATTTAACTGGATAAATATTAAGCAGTTTTTCAGTACAGTGACTACTTTAGTAGGTTTCATTTCATTTTGAACCATTCGTGTCATTAAACATCAGTCAGGAAATTTGTAACCATTAGGCATTGAGGAAAGTTATAGGCACACATAAAAAAACCCTATATAAACACCTAGAAAAACACACCAAAACACACACAACAAATGGGAATATATGTATGTGTGTACATACACAATTAATTTCATCTTTGTTTTTTGCTTTGAGTAGAGGGTGCTGTTGGTAGAATTACTGTCTTTAACTCATTGTTTTTTATAATTATAATTTTATTACACTTTGGCAAGGAAAACCATATGTGAAATTTGGAAGCATGTATTATGTTTTTCCAGCACTTATATTATGTTTTCCCAGCACTTACATTATGTTTTTCCAGCCTTACATGACAAACAGAAGTTTAGAAAATGGGCAGCATTTAAATTCATTACATGTACTCTACCATTTCAGTGTACTTTGTATTGGAAAGGATTGTATAATTTGTTATTCATTAAGCAATTAAGGAATAGGGCGAGAAGAGACAGTATATAATTAAATGTGATTTACTCAACATTATCTGATGAAGTCTAGCTATTAACTAGATGAATAGTGCTTAATCATATTGAGTTGTTTTATTACATTTTATGGTTTTATTAAAGGTCTCGGTGTTTGCAATTCCCGATCCTGGTCTTTTGTTGTTTTCCCAAGTTGGTCTTGCCATTTGTTTTTTTAAGTTAATACACATGCAGTTTGACTAAATTCACTGGGAAATACACAATTAGCTGACACCTAGAGCTCGTTGAAAGTGTACTACATTATGAAATAATTTAAACAAATAAAATGAGTCCACCCTTCCCCTATTTCACTTTCTATTTGTATAATAATGTACAAAAATGAAATATATGATAAACTAGTTTGAACTTCAAATCATAATACACTTCTTGCAAGAAACATCACATAGGCAGTCAGTTCCCTCTTCTGCATAACAAACATACCATCTTAAAAAAAGTAACTATAGGGGTTGTATGACAGGTTTCTTGACACATTTCCTTTCTTGGCAATTCATATGAAAAATAATAAGTAATATTGGGGCAAATATAACACCAATGATATTTCAATAATCTGAATGAAGTATTTCTTTTCAGATCTGAACAAATCATGTTTTAAAATGAATATGTCTATTATTCCTTGTCCACAAATGTATGCCGCTTCTTCTGGGATCTTATGAACCAGAGCTTTTTGGCCATGACTCGTGCCTATATCAATACTGGCTGCAGTTGCAGCATGTGGCTATATGAGCTGCTGCTGCAAAAATGTAAAAAGCACACATTGACAGGAACATTCAGGTTTCATAGCTACTTCATTTTAACCATTCCATCATTTTATTTAAAATCCAGTCTTCTGCTGATCTCTTCTGGCAGTGATGACTACCCATTTTATTTATCATAAGGCCTTTGGTAGAGTTCTTGCCTGGAAAAAGTTCCTCTAGTATAAAAATGTTCTGAATTAATTATTTGTTTTATAATACCTTGTAATACTCATTATATTGTTTTTGTGTTTCTGTACACTTCTTGGTAAGTATTAGACTGTGGGGAGGGTAGTATAAACGCTATTAGTTCCCTATCTTCTCAGTAGTATGCTTGTTTTGTGCATAACTTTCTTTACAATAGGGCATTTTTAATTTTATTCTGTATTTACTAGATAACAGAGATCAAGTTAAAATGTTTCTATTTACTGGATTGCATGAAAGGCTATTAATAAGGAATTGAAATTTAGAGAGAAAAAGAAAAGACTGCCTCTTCAGTTCCTATTAGAAATAATCAAAAGATGCTCAGCTATCTGTTTGTCAGTGGCAGAAAAATATTTCAGAGGCAGGCAGAGTTTAGTATTCTAGCCCAGACAGAAACATGTTCCAAAGTGTTTTCTTTTCGAGGAAAGGTTTGAAAACTAGGAAGTACTTTTTCAGAAATGTAAGGTAA